>NW_028132736.1:0-96467 GCF_964374135.1 Grampus griseus
CAAAAGAGCAGATGAGTTAAAGTTTTGAAGACAGTTTGAAATAAAGGATTGATATTAATGGTTCTGATTAGTGTACTAGTCATGACATTAGTCAGGAGAGGTTAACCAAGTAACAATCCCAGGATTTCAGTAGCTTAATATAATAACAATTTAATTCACCCTGCTATGGCAATTCAATCAAGTCATCTAGATGGGGCTGGGGTGAGGCAACCCTGCTTCACGTGGTCAGTCATGGACTTTCGAATTCTCTTCATGCTTCCAAAAGATGAGAAAGAACGAAGCCTGAGTGTCTTTTTGAATTATGGTTTTCTCAGGGTATATGCCCAGGAGTGGTTCCACATGCATGTTTTAGCTGAAGGAAGAATACCTTAAACCTGGGTAGTTGAAACCCGTGGAATGGGTACCATGCAATATGACTTCAAAGGGTCTTCCTTTGCTCACCGAACCTCTCCAATCCTATCACTGCTGCGTTTATGCCCCTGTACACACGCTTGATTCTCTTTCGGAGACATAGCAATCCATAGGTTTTAAGATACTTACTAGTCAGTTACATTCTTAGGCGTTTAATATGCGGTGTTGAGTCCATTTCGTTGAGCAAGGAGTAGCTCTTGTCTATTCTGTATTTGGCTTAAGGAACTTTATCTGTGCTCATTTCAATCTGTGGTTTTATGCAGCACCCCAACTCACCTTTCCCCTTAAGCAAGCATAAGTTGGTTTTCTAAATTTGAGACCCTGTTCTGTTCTGTAATTCAGTTCCTGTGTAGCCAAGTTTACATTCTGTGTATTACTGATATCTTATGATGTTTCTTTTTCTGTGTGACTTATTTCAGTTAGAATCATCATACCTGAATCCACTCATTGTGCTGCTAAGGGCCTGATGACATAGATTTCATTGCTGAGTGATATTGCTTTGTAAGTAAATACCACAAGTTCTTTATCCATTTTTCACTTTCTGTGATATTGAACTTGTAGGGTAAACGAGGTTCTTGTAAACAGAGGCGTTCCAAACTTTTGGGTGGCTGTGTCTTTTTGATTTTAATTTCCCTAAGCTATAGGACCATAAGTGGAAGTGCCCTAGGCTCTGTTGCTTTGTTTTTTAGATGTTTCAGGAAACACCATACACTTCTCCCAGGTGTCTGTTGGCAATTTACATCCCGCCCATCAGCATAACAAGGCTCCCAGTTCTCCATGGCCTGTCCTGCCTTGCTGGATTTTACACTTTTTTCAGATGGCCCTTTTGACCAGGGGGAAGTGAGACTTCATTGTAGTTCAGATTTCCTTTGCAAGTTTGCTTGGTTGGCCAAAAAGGGCGTATGCGTTTTTTCCTGAATATATTCAGGAAAAAACGCATACGCCCTTTTTGGCCAAGTGCATCATTGTGGACGTTCTGCCTCTTTTCCTATGCTTTCAATGCAATTCCAGTCTACCTCCTGAAATCGGTTTCCTGCAATTCTGCCCCGCTTTCAAGTCCTCTTGGCAGCCTTACTTCAGTATATTTTTGGACGATAGCTGTCATTTATAACTCTGCAGGTTTGTGCATTACAGTGCCCCTGAGCTCCTTTCTTCAATTCGCTTTCTTGTGACCTGGCTGCAACACCGCAGGATGGCTTCAGGCCCTAATCTGGTTCCGGCACGGCACGCTGAGCCTTTGGTTAATTCCTCTTCCTGGTGGGAAATGAGAGTTAAATTTGCCCGTCCAGACACCTCCAGCTAGTCTCTCATTGGTTCTCGCTATTCCTGTTCATCTTCCGCAGAAATTGCAAACTGGGCCAAACAGGAGGTTAAAGGGACTGACTCTCCAAGTGGGGAGAGTGTTAGTTAAGCATCTGGAATATTGCACCCGAGTACCAGGGTACGAAAACTGAGACATATTTGAACACGTCTCCCAATCACATGGTTGATCATACTCTAGGTTCCACATGCATGTTTTAGCTGAAGGAAGAATACCTTAAACCTGGGTAGTTGAAACCCGTGGAATGGGTACCATGCAATATGACTTCAAAGGGTCTTCATTTGCTCACCGAACCTCTCCAATCCTATCACTGCTGCGTTTATGCCCCTGTACACATGCTTGATTCTCTTTCGGAGACATAGCAATCCATAGGTTTTAAGATACTTACTAGTCAGTTACATTCTTAGGCGTTTAATATGCGGTGTTGAGTCCATTTCGTTGAGCAAGGAGTAGCTCTTGTCTATTCCGTATTTGGCTTAAGGAACTTTATCTGTGCTCATTTCAATCTCTGGTTTTATGCATCACCCCAACTCACCTTTCCCCTTAAGCAAGCATAAGTTGGTTTTCTAAATTTGAGACCCTGTTCTGTTCTGTAATTCAGTTCCTGTGTAGCCAAGTTTACATTCCGTGTATTACTGATATCTTATGATGTTTCTTTTTCTGTGTGACTTATTTCAGTTAGAATCATCATACCTGAATCCACTCATTGTGCTGCTAAGGGCCTGATGACATAGATTTCATTGCTGAGTGATATTGCTTTGTAAGTAAATACCACAAGTTCTTTATCCATTTTTCACTTTCTGTGATATTGAACTTGTAGGGTAAACGAGGTTCTTGTAAACAGAGGAGTTCCAAACTTTTGGGTGGATGTGTCTTTTTGATTTTAATTTCCCTAAGCTATAGGACCATAAGTGGAAGTGCCCTAGGCTCTGTTGCTTTGTTTTTTAGATGTTTCAGGAAACACCATGCACTTCTCCCAGGTGTCTGTTGGCAATTTACATCCCGCCCATCAGCATAACAAGGCTCCCAGTTCTCCATGGCCTGTCCTGCCTTGCTGAATTTTACACTTTTTTCAGATGGCCCTTTTGACCAGGGGGAAGTGAGACTTCATTGTAGTTCAGATTTCCTTTGCAAGTTTGCTTGGTTGGCCAAAAAGTGCGTATGCGTTTTTTCCTGAATATATTCAGGAAAAAACGCATACGCCCTTTTTGGCCAAGTGCATCATTGTGGACGTTCTGCCTCTTTTCCTATGCTTTCAATGCAATTCCAGTCTACCTCCTGAAATCGGTTTCCTGCAATTCTGCCCCGCTTTCAAGTCCTCTTGGCAGCCTTACTTCAGTATATTTTTGGACGATAGCTGTCATTTATAACTCTGCAGGTTTGTGAATTACAGTGCCCCTGAGCTCCTTTCTTCAACTCGCTTTCTTTTAAGCTGGCCGCAACACCGCAGGATGGCTTCAGGCCCTAATCTGGTTCCGGCACAGCACGCTGAGCCTTTGGTTATTTCCTCTTCTTGGTGGGAAATGAGAGTTAAATTTGCACGTCCAGACACCTCCAGCTAGTCTCTCATTGGTTCTCGCTATTCCTGTTCATCTTCCGCAGAAATTGCAAACTGGGCCAAACAGGAGGTTAAAGGGACTGACTCTCCATGTCGGGAGAGTGTAAGTAAAGCGTCTGGAATGTTGCACCAGAGTACCAGGGTACGAAAACTGAGACATATTTGAACACGTCTCCCAATCACATGGTTGATCATACTCTAGGTTCCACATGCATGTTTTAGCTGAAGGAAGAATACCTTAAACCTGGGTAGTTGAAACCCTTGGAATGGGTACCATGCAATATGACTTCAAAGGGTCTTCATTTGCTCACCGAACCTCTCCAATCCTATCACTGCTGCGTTTATGCCCCTGTACACATGCTTGATTCTCTTTCGGAGACATAGCAATCCATAGGTTTTAAGATACTTATTAGTCAGGTACATTCTTAGGCATTTAATATGCGGTGTTGAGTCCATTTCGTTGAGCAAGGAGTAGCTCTTGTCTATTCCGTATTTGGCTTATGGAACTTTATCTGTGCTCATTTCAATCTCTGGTTTTATGCAGCACCCCAACTCACCTTTCCCCTTAAGCAAGCATAAGTTGGGTTTCTAAATTTGAGACCCTGTTCTGTTCTGTAATTCAGTTCCTGTGAAGACAAGTTTACATTCCGTGTATTACTGATATCTTATGATGTTTCTTTTTCTGTGTGACTTATTTCAGTTAGAATCATCGTACCTGAATCCACTCATTATGCTGCTACGGGCCTGATGACATAGATTTCATTGCTGAGTGATAATGCATTGTACGTAAGTACCACAAGTTCTTTATCCATTTTTCACTTTCTGTGATATTGAACTTGTACGGTAAACGAGGTTCTTGTAAACAGAGGCGTCCCAAACTTTGGGGTGGCTGTGTCTTTTTGATTTTAATTTCCCTAAGCTATAGGACCATAAGTGGAAGTGCCCTAGGCTCTGTTGCTTTGTTTCTTAGATGCTTCAGGAAACACCATACACTTCTCCCTAGTGTCTGTTGGCAATTTACATCCCGCCCATCAGCATAACAAGGCTCCCAGTTCTCCATGGCCTGTCCTGCCTTTCTGGATTTTACACTTTTTTCAGATGGCCCTTTTGACCGGGGGGAAGTGAGACTTCATTGTAGTGCAGATTTTCTTTGCAAGCTTGCTTGTTTGGCCAAAAAGTGCGTATGCGTTTTTTCCTGAATATAGTCAGGAAAAAACGCATACGCCCTTTTTGGCCAAGTGCATCATTGTGGACGTTCTGCCTCTTTTCCTATGCTTTCAATGCAATTCCAGTCTACCTCCTGAAATCGGTTTCCTGCAATTCTGCCCCGCTTTCAAGTCCTCTTGGCAGCCTTACTTCAGTATATTTTTGGACAATAGCTGTCATTTATAACTCTGCAGGTTTGTGAATTACAGTGCCCCTGAGCTCCTTTCTTCAACTCGCTTTCTTTTGAGCTGGCCGCAACACCGCAGGATGGCTTCAGGCCCTAATCTGGTTCCGGCACGGCATGCTGAGCCTTTGGTTATTTCCTCTTCCTGGTGGGAAATGAGAGTTAAATTTGCCCGTCCAGACACCTCCAGCTAGTCTCTCATTGGTTCTCGCTATTCCTGTTCATCTTCCGCAGAAATTGCAAACTGGGCCAAACAGGAGGTTAAAGGCGCTGACTCTCCAAGTGGGGAGAGTGTTAGTAAAGCGTCTGGAATGTTGCACCGGAGTACCAGGGTATGAAAACTGAGACATATTTGAACACGTCTCCCGATCACATGGTTGATCATACTCTAGGTTCCACATGCCTGTTTCAGCTGAAGGAAGAATACCTTAAACCTGGGTAGTTGAAACCCGTGGAATGGGTACCATGCAATATGATTTCAAAGGGTCTTCATTTGCTCACCGAACCTCTCCAATCCTATCACTGCTGCGTTTATGCCCCTGTACACACGCTTGATTCTCTTTCGGAGACATAGCAATCCATAGGTTTTAAGATACGTACTAGTCAGGTACATTCTTAGGCGTTTAATATGCGGTGTTGAGTCCATTTCGTTGAGCAAGGAGTAGCTCTTGTCTATTCCATATTTGGCTTAAGGAACTTTATCTGTGCTCATTTCAATCTCTGGTTTTATGCAGCACCCCAACTCACCTTTCCCCTTAAGCAAGCATAAGTTGGTTTTCTAAATTTGAGACCCTGTTCTGTTTTGGAATTCAGTTCCTGTGTAGCCAAGTTTACATTCCGTGTATTAGTGATATCTTATGATGTTTCTTTTTCTGTGTGACTTATTTCAGTTAGAATCATCATACCTGAATCCACTCATTGTGCTGCTAAGGGCCTGATGACATAGATTTCATTGCTGAGTGATATTGCTTTGTAAGTAAATACCACAACTTCTTTATCCATTTTTCACTTTCTGCGATGTTGAACTTGTACTGTAAACGAGGTTCTTGTAAACAGAGGCGTCCCAAACTTTGGGGTGGCTGTGTCTTTTTGATTTTAATTTCCCTAAGCTATAGGACCATACGTGGAAGTGCCCTAGGCTCTGTTGCTTTGTTTTTTAGATGTTTCAGGAAACACCATACACTTCTCCCGAGTGTCTGTTGGCAATTTACATCCCGCCCATCAGCATAACAAGGCTCCCAGTTCTCCATGGCCTGTCCTGCCTTTCTGGATTTTACACTTTTTTCAGATGGCCCTTTTGACCGGGGGGAAGTGAGACTTCATTGTAGTGCAGATTTCCTTTGCAAGCTTGCTTGGTTGGCCAAAAAGGGCGTATGCGTTTTTTCCTGAATATATTCAGGAAAAAACGCATACGCCCTTTTTGGCCAAGTGCATCATTGTGGACGTTCTGCCTCTTTTCCTATGCTTTCAATGCAATTCCAGTCTACCTCCTGAAATCGGTTTCCTGCAATTCTGCCCCGCTTTCAAGTCCTCTTGGCAGCCTTACTTCAGTATATTTTTGAACGATAGCTGTCACTTATAACTCTGCAGGTTTGTGAATTACAGTGCCCCTGAGCTCCATTCTTCAACTCGCTTTCTTTTGACCTGGCCGCAACACCGCAGGATGGCTTCAGGCCCTAATCTGGTTCCGGCACGGCACGCTGAGCCTTTGGTTAATTCCTCTTCCTGGTGGGAAATGATAGTTAAATTTGCCCGTCCAGACACCTCCAGCTAGTCTCTCATTGGTTCTCGCTATTCCTGTACATCTTCCGCAGAAATTGCAAACTGGGCCAAACAGGAGGTTAAAGGGACTGACTATCCAAGTCGGAAGAGTGTTAGTAAAGCGTGTGGAATATTGCACCCGAGTACCAGGGTATGAAAACTGAGACATATTTGAACACGTCTCCCGATCACATGGTTGATCATACTCTAGGTTCCACATGCCTGTTTCAGCTGAAGGAAGAATACCTTAAACCTGGGTAGTTGAAACCCGTGGAATGGGTACCATGCAATATGATTTCAAAGGGTCTTCATTTGCTCACCGAACCTCTCCAATCCTATCACTGCTGCGTTTATGCCCCTGTACACACGCTTGATTCTCTTTCGGAGACATAGCAATCCATAGGTTTTAAGATACTTACTAGTCAGGTACATTCTTAGGCGTTTAATATGCGGTGTTGAGTCCATTTCGTTGAGCAAGGAGTAGCTCTTGTCTATTCCATATTTGGCTTAAGGAACTTTATCTGTGCTCATTTCAATCTCTGGTTTTATGCAGCACCCCAACTCACCTTTCCCCTTAAGCAAGCATAAGTTGGTTTTCTAAATTTGAGACCCTGTTCTGTTTTGGAATTCAGTTCCTGTGTAGCCAAGTTTACATTCCGTGTATTAGTGATATCTTATGATGTTTCTTTTTCTGTGTGACTTATTTCAGTTAGAATCATCATACCTGAATCCACTCATTGTGCTGCTAAGTCCCTGATGACATAGATTTCATTGCTGAGTGATATTGCTTTGTAAGTAAATACCACAACTTCTTTATCCATTTTTCACTTTCTGCGATGTTGAACTTGTACTGTAAACGAGGTTCTTGTAAACAGAGGCGTCCCAAACTTTGGGGTGGCTGTGTCTTTTTGATTTTAATTTCCCTAAGCTATAGGACCATACGTGGAAGTGCCCTAGGCTCTGTTGCTTTGTTTTTTAGATGTTTCAGGAAACACCATACACTTCTCCCGAGTGTCTGTTGGCAATTTACATCCCGCCCATCAGCATAACAAGGCTCCCAGTTCTCCATGGCCTGTCCTGCCTTTCTGGATTTTACACTTTTTTCAGATGGCCCTTTTGACCAGGGGGAAGTGAGACTTCATTGTAGTGCAGATTTCCTTTGCAAGCTTGCTTGGTTGGCCAAAAAGGGCATATGAGTTTTTTCCTAAATATGTTCAGGAAAAAACGCATACGCCCTTTTTGACCAAGTGCATCATTGTGGACGTTCTGCCTCTTTTCCTATGCTTTCAATGCAATTCCAGTCTACCTCCTGAAATCGCTTTCCTGCAATTCTGCCCCGCTTTCAAGTCCTCTTGGCAGCCTTACTTCAGTATAGTTTTGGACGATAGCTGTCATTTATAACTCTGCAGGTTTGTGAATTACAGTGCCCCTGAGCTCCTTTCTTCAACTCGCTTTCTTTTGAGCTGGCCGCAACACCGCAGGATGGCTTCAGGCCGTAATCTGCTTCCGGCACGGCACGCTGAGCCTTTGGTTAATTCCTCTTCCTGATGGGAAATGAGAGTTAAATTTGCCAGTCCAGACCTCCCCAGCTAGTCTCTCATTGGTTCTCGCTATTCCTGTTCATCTTCCGCAGAAATTGCAAACTGGGCCAAACAGGAGGTTAAAGGGACTGACTCTCCAAGTCAGGAGAGTGTTAGTAAAGCGTCTGGAATGTTGCACCCGAGTACCAGGGTATGAAAACTGAGACATATTTGAACACGTCTCCCGATCACATGGTTGATCATACTCTAGCCTCCACATGCATGTTTTAGCTGAAGGAAGAATACCTTAAACCTGGGTAGTTGAAACCCGTGGAATGGGTACCATGCAATATGTCTTCAAAGGGTCTTCATTTTCTCACCGAACCTCTCCAATCCTATCACTGCTGCGTTTATGCCCCTGTACACATGCTTGATTCTCTTTCGGAGACATAGCAATCCATAGGTTTTAAGATACTTACTAGTCAGGTACATTCTTAGGCGTTTAATATGGGGTGTTGAGTCCATTTCGTTGAGCAAGGAGTAGCTCTTTTCTATTCCATATTTGGCTTAAGGAAGTTTATCTGTGCTCATTTGAATCTCTGGTTTTATGCACCACCCCAACTCACCTTTACCCTTAAGCAAGCATAAGTTGGTTTTCTAAATTTGAGACCCTGTTCTGTTCTGTAATTCAGTTCCTGTGTAGCCAAGTTTACATTCCGTGTATTACTGATATCTTATGATGTTTCTTTTTCTGTGTGACTTATTTCAGTTAGAATCATCGTACCTGAATCCACTCATTGTGCTGCTAAGGGCCTGATGACATAGATTTCATTGCTGAGTGATATTACTTTGTAAGTAAATACCACAAGTTCTTTATCCATTTTTCACTTTCTGTGATATTGAACTTGTATGGTAAACGAGGTTCTTGTAAACAGAGGCGTCCCAAACTTTGGGGTGGCTGTGTCTTTTTGATTTTAATTTCCCTAAGCTATAGGAGCATAAGTGGAAGTGCCCTAGGCTCTGTTGCTTTGTTTTTTAGATGTTTCAGGAAACACCATATACTTCTCCCGAGTGTCTGTTGGCAATTTACATCCCGCCCATCAGCATAACAAGGCTCCCATTTCTCCATGGCCTGTCCTGCCTTTCTGGATTTTACACTTTTTTCAGATGGCCCTTTTGACCGGGGGGAAGTGAGACTTCATTGTAGTGCAGATTTCCTTTGCAAGCTTGCTTGGTTGGCCAAAAAGGGCGTATGCGTTTTTTCCTGAATATATTCAGGAAAAAACGCATACGCCCTTTTTGGCCAAGTGCATCATTGTGGACGTTCTGCCTCTTTTCCTATGCTTTCAATGCAATCCCAGTTTACCTCCTGAAATCGGTTTCCTGCAATTCTGCCCCGCTTTCAAGTCCTCTTGGCAGCCTTACTTCAGTATATTTTTGGACGATAGCTGTCATTTATAACTCTGCAGGTTTGTGAATTACAGTGCCCCTGAGCTCCTTTCTTCAATTCGCTTTCTTTTGAGCTGGCCACAACACCGCAGGATGGCTTCAGGCCCTAATCTGGTTCAGGCACGGCACGCTGAGCCTTTGGTTATTTCCTCTTCCTGGTGGGAAATGAGAGTTAAATTTCCCCGTCCAGACACCTCCAGCTAGTCTCTCATTGGTTCTCCCTATTCCTGTTCATCTTCCGCAGAAATTGCAAACTGGGCCAAACAGGAGGTTAAAGGCGCTGACTCTCCAAGTGGGGAGAGTGTTAGTAAAGTGTCTGGAATGTTATACCCGAGTACCAGGGGAGGAAAACTGAGACATATTTGAACACGTCTCCCGTTCACACGGTTGATCATACTCTGGGTTCCACATGCATGTTTTAGCTGAAGGAAGAATACCTTATACCTTGAGAGTTGAGACCCGTGGAATGGGTACCATGCAATATGACTTCAAAGGGTCTTCATTTGCTCACCGAACCTCTCCAATCCTATCACTGCTGCGTTTATGCCCCTGTACACATGCTTGATTCTCTTTTGGAGACATAGCAATCCATAGGTTTTAAGATACTTACTAGTCAGGTACATTCTTAGGCGTTTAATATGGGGTGTTGTGTCCATTTCGTTGAGCAAGGAGTAGCTCTTGTCTATTCCATATTTGGCTTAAGGAACTTTATCTGTGCTCATTTCAATCTCTGGTTTTATGCAGCACCCCAACTCACCTTTCCCCTTAAGCAAGCATAAGTTGGTTTTCTAAATTTGAGACCGTGTTCTGTTTTGGAATTCAGTTCCTGTGTAGCCAAGTTTACATTCCGTGTATTAGTGATATCTTATGATGTTTCTTTTTCTGTGTGACTTATTTCAGTTAGAATCATCGTACCTGAATCCACTCATTATGCTGCTACGGGCCTGATGACATAGATTTCATTGCTGAGTGATACTGCATTGTACGTAAGTACCACAAGTTCTTTATCCATTTTTCACTTTCTGCGATGTTGAACTTGTACGGTAAACGAGGTTCTTGTAAACAGAGGCGTCCCAAATTTTGGGGTGGCTGTGTCTTTTTGATTTTAATTTCCCTAAGCTATAGGACCATATGTGGAAGTGCCCTAGGCTCTGTTGCTTTGTTTTTTAGATGTTTCAGGAAACACCATACACTTCTCCCGAGTGTCTGTTGGCAATTTACATCCCGCCCATCAGCATAACAAGGCTCCCATTTCTCCATGGCCTGTCCTGCCTTTCTGGATTTTACACTTTTTTCAGATGGCCCTTTTGACCGGGGGGAAGTGAGACTTCATTGTAGTGCAGATTTCCTTTGCAAGCTTGCTTGGTTGGCCAAAAAGGGCGTATGCGTTTTTTCCTGAATATATTCAGGAAAAAACGCATACGCCCTTTTTGGCCAAGTGCATCATTGTGGACGTTCTGCCTCTTTTCCTATGCTTTCAATGCAATTCCTGTTTACCTCCTGAAATCGGTTTCCTGCAATTCTGCCCCGCTTTCAAGTCCTCTTGGCAGCCTTACTTCAGTATATTTTTGGACGATAGCTGTCATTTATAACTCTGCAGGTTTGTGAATTACAGTGCCCCTGAGCTCCTTTCTTCAACTCGCTTTCTTTTGAGCTGGCCACAACACCGCAGGATGGCTTCAGGCCCTAATCTGGTTCAGGCACGGCACGCTGAGCCTTTGGTTATTTCCTCTTCCTGGTGGGAAATGAGAGTTAAATTTCCCCGTCCAGACACCTCCAGCTAGTCTCTCATTGGTTCTCCCTATTCCTGTTCATCTTCCGCAGAAATTGCAAACTGGGCCAAACAGGAGGTTAAAGGGACTGACTCTCCAAGTCGGGAGAGTGTTAGTAAAGCGTCTGGAATGTTGCACCCGAGTACCAGGGGACGAAAACTGAGACATATTTGAACACGTCTCCCGATCACATGGTTGATCATACTCTAGGTTCCACATGCATGTTTTAGCTGAAGGAAGAATACCTTAAACCTGGGTAGTTGAAACCCGTGGAATGGGTACCATGCAATATGACTTCAAAGGGTCTTCATTTGCTCACCGAACCTCTCCAATCCTATCACTGCTGCGCTTATGACCCTGTACACACGCTTGGTTCTCTTTCGGAGACATAGCAATCCATAGGTTTTAAGATACTTACAAGTCAGGTACATTCTTAGGCGTTTAATATGCGGTGTTGAGTCCATTTCGTTGAGCAAGGAGTAGCTCTTGTCTATTCCATATTTGGCTTAAGGAACTTTATCTGTGCTCATTTCAATCTCTGGTTTTATGCAGCACCCCAACTCACCTTTCCCCTTAAGCAAGCATAAGTTGGTTTTCTAAATTTGAGACCCTGTTCTGTTTTGGAATTCAGTTCCTGTGTAGCCAAGTTTACATTCCGTGTATTACTGATATCTTATGATGTTTCTTTTTCTGTGTGACTTATTTCAGTTAGAATCATCATACCTGAATCCACTCATTGTGCTGCTAAGGGCCTGATGACATAGATTTCATTGCTGAGTGATACTGCATTGTACGTAAGTACCACAAGTTCTTTATCCATTTTTCACTTTCTGTGATACTGAACTTGTACGGTAAACGAGGTTCTTGTAAACAGAGGCGTCCCAAACTTTGGGGTGGCTGTGTCTTTTTGATTTTAATTTCCCTAAGCTATAGGACCATACGTGGAAGTGCCCTAGGCTCTGTTGCTTTGTTTCTTAGATGCTTCAGGAAACACCATACACTTCTCCCGAGTGTCTGTTGGCAATTTACATCCCGCCCATCAGCATAACAAGGCTCCCAGTTCTCCATGGCCTGTCCTGCCTTTCTGGATTTTACACTTTTTTCAGATGGCCCTTTTGACCGGGGGGAAGTGAGACTTCATTGTAGTGCAGATTTCCTTTGCAAGCTTGCTTGGTTGGCCAAAAAGGGCGTATGCGTTTTTTCCTGAATATATTCAGGAAAAAACGCATACGCCCTTTTTGGCCAAGTGCATCATTGTGGACGTTCTGCCTCTTTTCCTATGCTTTCAATGCAATTCCAGTCTACCTCCTGAAATCGGTTTCCTGCAATTCTGCCCCGCTTTCAAGTCCTCTTGGCAGCCGTACTTCAGTATATTTTTGAACGATAGCTGTCACTTATAACTCTGCAGGTTTGTGAATTACAGTGCCCGTGAGCTCCTTTCTTCAACTCGCTTTCTTTTGAGCTGGCCGCAACACCGCAGGCTGGCTTCAGGCCCTAATCTGGTTCCGGCACGGCACGCTGAGCCTTTGGTTATTTCCTCTTCCTGGTGGGAAATGAGAGTTAAATTTGCCCGTCCAGACACCTCCAGCTAGTCTCTCATTGGTTCTCCCTATTCCTGTTCATCTTCTGCAGAAATTGCAAACTGGGCCAAACAGGAGGTTAAAGGCGCTGACTCTCCAAGTGGGGAGAGTGTTAGTAAAGCGTCTGGAATGTTGCACCCGAGTACCAGGGGAGGAAAACTGAGACATATTTGAACACGTCTCCCGTTCACACGGTTGATCATACTCTGGGTTCCACATGCATGTTTTAGCTGAAGGAAGAATACCTTAAACCTGGAGAGTTGAGACCCGTGGAATGGGTACCATGCAATATGACTTCAAAGGGTCTTCATTTGCTCACCGAACCTCTCCAATCCTATCACTGCTGCATTTATGCCCCTGTACACACGCTTGATTCTCTTATGGAGACATAGCAATCCATAGGTTTTAAGATACTTACTAGTCAGGTACATTCTTAGGCGTTTAATTTGGGGTGTTGAGTCCATTTTGTTGAGCAAGGAGTAGCTCTTGTCTATTCCATATTTGGCTTAAGGAACTTTATCTGTGCTCATTTCAATCTCTGGTTTTATGCAGCACCCCAACTCACCTTTCCCCTTAAGCAAGCATAAGTTGGTTTTCTAAATTTGAGACCCTGTTCTGTTTTGGAATTCAGTTCCTGTGTAGCCAAGTTTACATTCCGTGTATTAGTGATATCTTATGATGTTTCTTTTGCTGTGTGACTTATTTCAGTTAGAATCATCGTACCTGAATCCACTCATTATGCTGCTACGGGCCTGATGACATAGATTTCATTGCTGAGTGATACTGCATTGTACGTAAGTACCACAAGTTCTTTATCCATTTTTCACTTTCTGTGATATTGAACTTGTACGGTAAACGAGGTTCTTGTAAACAGAGGCGTCCCAAACTTTGGGGTGGCTGTGTCTTTTTGATTTTAATTTCCCTAAGCTATAGGACCATACGTGGAAGTGCCCTAGGCTCTGTTGCTTTGTTTTTTAGATGTTTCAGGAAACACCATACACTTCTCCCGAGTGTCTGTTGGCAATTTACATCCCGCCCATCAGCATAACAAGGCTCCCATTTCTCCATGGCCTGTCCTGCCTTTCTGGATTTTACACTTTTTTCAGATGGCCCTTTTGACCGGGGGGAAGTGAGACTTCATTGTAGTGCAGATTTCCTTTGCAAGCTTGCTTGGTTGTCCAAAAAGTGCGTATGCGTTTTTTCCTGAATATATTCAGGAAAAAACGCATACGCCCTTTTTGGCCAAGTGCATCATTGTGGACGTTCTGCCTCTTTTCCTATGCTTTCAATGCAATTCCAGTCTACCTCCTGAAATCGGTTTCCTGCAATTCTGCCCCGCTTTCAAGTCCTCTTGGCAGCCTTACTTCAGTATATTTTTGGACGATAGCTGTCATTTATAACTCTGCAGGTTTGTGAATTACAGTGCCCCTGAGCTCCTTTCTTCAATTCGCTTTCTTGTGACCTGGCTGCAACACCGCAGGATGGCTTCAGGCCCTAATCTCTTTCCGGCACGGCACGCTGAGCCTTTGGTTATTTCCTCTTCCTGGTGGGAAATGAGAGTTAAATTTGCCCGTCCAGACACCTCCAGCTAGTCTCTCATTGGTTCTCCCTATTCCTGTTCATCTTCCGCAGAAATTGCAAACTGGGCCAAACAGGAGGTTAAAGGCGCTGACTCTCCAAGTGGGGAGAGTGTTAGTAAAGCGTCTGGAATGTTGCACCCGAGTACCAGGGGAGGAAAACTGAGACATATTTGAACACGTCTCCCGTTCACACGGTTGATCATACTCTGGGTTCCACATGCATGTTTTAGCTGAAGGAAGAATACCTTAAACCTGGAGAGTTGAGACCCGTGGAATGGGTACCATGCAATATGACTTCAAAGGGTCTTCATTTGCTCACCGAACCTCTCCAATCCTATCACTGTTGCGCTTATGCCCCTGTACACACGCTTGATTCTCTTATGGAGACATAGCAATCCATAGGTTTTAAGATACTTACTAGTCAGGTACATTCTTAGGCGTTTAATTTGGGGTGTTGAGTCCATTTTGTTGAGAAAGGAGTAGCTCTTGTCTATTCCATATTTGGCTTAAGGAACTTTATCTGTGCTCATTTCAATCTCTGGTTTTATGCAGCACCCCAACTCACCTTTCCCCTTAAGCAAGCATAAGTTGGTTTTCTAAATTTGAGACCCTGTTCTGTTTTGGAATTCAGTTCCTGTGTAGCCAAGTTTACATTCCGTGTATTACAGATATCTTATGATGTTTCTTTTTCTGTGTGACTTATTTCAGTTAGAATCATCGTACCTGAATCCACTCATTATGCTGCTACGGGCCTGATGACATAGATTTCATTGCTGAGTGATACTGCATTGTACGTAAGTACCACAAGTTCTTTATCCATTTTTCACTTTCTGTGATATTGAACTTGTACGGTAAACGAGGTTCTTGTAAACAGAGGCGTCCCAAACTTTGGGGTGGCTGTGTCTTTTTGATTTTAATTTCCCTAAGCTATAGGACCATAAGTGGAAGTGCCCTAGGCTCTGTTGCTTTGTTTCTTAGATGCTTCAGGAAACACCATACACTTCTCCCCAGTGTCTGTTGGCAATTTACATCCCGCCCATCAGCATAACAAGGCTCCCAGTTCTCCATGGCCTGGCCTGCCTTTCTGGATTTTACACTTTTTTCAGATGGCCCTTTTGACCGGGGGGAAGTGAGACTTCATTGTAGTGCAGATTTCCTTTGCAAGTTTGCTTGGTTGGCCTAAAAGGGCGTATGCGTTTTTTCCTGAATATATTCAGGAAAAAACGCATACGCCCTTTTTGGCCAAGTGCATCATTGTGGACGTTCTGCCTCTTTTCCTATGCTTTCAATGCAATTCCAGTCTACCTCCTGAAATCGGTTTCCTGCAATTCTGCCCCACTTTAAAGTCCTCTGGGCAGCCTTACTTCAGTATATTTTTGGATGATAGCTGTCATTTATAACTCTGCAGGTTTGTGAATTACAGTGCCCCTGAGCTCCTTTCTTCAACTCGCTTTATTTTGAGCTGGACGCAACACCGCAGGATGGCTTCAGGCCCTAATCTGGTTCCAGCACGGCACGCTGAGCCTTTGGTTAATTCCTCTTCCTGGTGGGAAATGAGAGTTAAATTTGCCCGTCCAGACACCTCCAGCTAGTCTCTCATTGGTTCTCGCTATTCCTCTTCATCTTCCGCAGAAATTGCAAACTGGGCCAAACAGGAGGTTAAAGGGACTGACTCTCCAAGTCGGGAGAGTGTTAGTAAAGCGTCTGGAATGTTGCACCCGAGTACCAGGGTACGAAAACTGAGACATATTTGAACACGTCTCCCGATCACATGGTTGATCATACTCTAGGTTCCACATGCATGTTTTAGCTGAAGGAAGAATACCTTAAACCTGGGTAGTTGAAACTCGTGGAATGGGTACCATGCAATATGACTTCAAAGGGTCTTCATTTGCTCACCGAACCTCTCCAATCCTATCACTGCTGCGTTTATGCCCCGTACACATGCTTGATTCTCTTTCGGAGACATAGCAATCCATAGGTTTTAAGATACTTACTAGTCAGGTACATTCTTGGGCGTTTAATATGCGGTGTTGAGTCCATTTCGTTGAGCAAGGAGTAGCTCTTGTCTATTCCATATTTGGCTTAAGGAACTTTATCTGTGCTCATTTCAATCTCTGGTTTTATGCAGCACCCCAACTCACCTTTACCCTTAAGCAAGCATAAGTTGGTTTTCTAAATTTGAGACCCTGTTCTGTTTTGGAATTCAGTTCCTGTGTAGCCAAGTTTACATTCCGTGTATTAGTGATATCTTATGATGTTTCTTTTTCTGTGTGACTTATTTCAGTTAGAATCATCATACCTGAATCCACTCATTATGCTGCTACGGGCCTGATGACATAGATTTCATTGCTGAGTGATACTTCATTGTACGTAAGTACCACAAGTTCTTTATCCATTTTTCACTTTCTGTGATATTGAACTTGTACGGTAAACGAGGTTCTTGTAAACAGAGGCGTCCCAAACTTTGGGGTGGCTGTGTCTTTTTGATTTTAATTTCCCTAAGCTATAGGACCATAAGTGGAAGTGCCCTAGGCTCTGTTGCTTTGTTTCTTAGATGCTTCAGGAAACACCACACACTTCTCCCCAGTGTCTGTTGGCAATTTACATCCCGCCCATCAGCATAACAAGGCTCCCAGTTCTCCATGGCCTGTCCTGCCTTTCTGGATTTTACACTTTCTTCAGATGGCCCTTTTGACCGGGGGGAAGTGAGACTTCATTGTAGTGCAGATTTCCTTTGCAAGTTTGCTTGGTTGGCCAAAAAGGGCGTATGCGTTTTTTCCTGAATATATTCAGGAAAAAACGCATACGCCCTTTTTGGCCAAGTGCATCATTGTGGACGTTCTGCCACTTTTCCTATGCTTTCAATGCAATTCCAGTCTACCTCCTGAAATCGGTTTCTTGCAATTCTGCCCTGCTTTCAAGTCCTCTTGGCAGCCTTACTTCAGTATATTTTTGGACGATAGCTGTCATTTATAACTCTGCAGGTTTCTGCATTACAGTGCCCCTGAGCTCCTTTCTTCAACTCACTTTCTTTTGAGCTGGCCGCAACACCGCAGGATGTCTTCAGGCCCTAATCTGGTTCCAGCACGGCACGCTGAGCCTTTGGTTAATTCCTCTTCCTGGTGGGAAATGAGAGTTAAATTTGCCCGTCCAGACACCTCCAGCTAGTCTCTCATTGGTTCTCGCTATTCCTGTTCATCTTCCGCAGAAATTGCAAACTGGGCCAAACAGGAGGTTAAAGGGACTGACTCTCCAAGTCGGGAGAGTGTTAGTAAAGCATCTGGAATGTTGCACCCGAGTACCAGGGTACGAAAACTGAGACATATTTGAACACGTCTCCTGTTCACTCGGTTGACCATACTCTGGGTTCCACATGCATGTTTTAGCTGAAGGAAGAATACCTTAAACCTGGAGAGTTGAGACCCGTGGAATGGGTACCATGCAATATGACTTCAAAGGGTCTTCATTTGCTCACCGAACCTCTCCAATCCTATCACTGCTGCATTTATGCCCCTGTACACACGCTTGATTCTCTTATGGAGACATAGCAATCCATAGGTTTTAAGATACTTACTAGTCAGGTACATTCTTAGGGGTTTAATTTGGGGTGTTGAGTCCATTTTGTTGAGCAAGGAGTAGCTCTTGTCTATTCCATATTTGGCTTAAGGAACTTTATCTGTGCTCATTTCAATCTCTGGTTTTATGAAACACCCCAACTCACCTTTCCCCTTAAGCAAGCATAAGTTGGTTTTCTAAATTTGAGACCCTGTTCTGTTTTGGAATTCAGTTCCTGTGTAGCCAAGTTTACATTCCGTGTATTAGTGATATCTTGTGATGTTTCTTTTTCTGTGTGACTTATTTCAGTTAGAATCATCGTACCTGAATCCACTCATTATGCTGCTACGGGCCTGATGACATAGATTTCATTGCTGAGTGATACGGCATTGTACGTACCACAAGTTCTTTATCCATTTTTCACTTTCTGTGATATTGAACTTGTACGGTAAACGAGGTTCTTGTAAACAGAGGCGTCACAAACTTTGGGGTGGCTGTGTCTTTTTGATTTTAACTTCCCTAAGCTATAGGACCATAAGGAAGTGCCCTAGGCTCTGTTGCTTTGTTTCTTAGATGCTTCAGGAAACACCATACACTTCTCCCCAGTGTCTGTTGGCAATTTACATCCCGCCCATCAGCATAACAAGGCTCCCAGTTCTCCATGGCCTGTCCTGCCTTTCTGGATTTTACACTTTTTTCAGATGGCCCTTTTGACCGGGGGGAAGTGAGACTTCATTGTAGTGCAGATTTCCTTTGCAAGTTTGCTTCGTTGGCCAAAAAGGGCGTATGCGTTTTTTCCTGAATATGTTCAGGAAAAAACGCATACGCCCTTTTTGGCCAAGTGCATCATTGTGGACGTTCTGCCTCTTTTCCTATGCTTTCAAAGCAATTCCAGTCTACCTCCTGAAATCGGTTTCCTGCAATTCTGCCCCGCTTTCAAGGCCTCTTGGCAGCCTTACTTCAGTATATTTTTGGACGATAGCTGCCATTTATAACTCTGCAGGTTTGTGCATTACAGTGCCCCTGAGCTCCTTTCTTCAACTCGCTTTCTTTTGACCTGGCCGCAACACCGCATGATGGCTTCAGGCCCTAATCTGGTTCCAGCACGGCACGCTGAGCCTTTGGTTAATTCCTCTTCCTGGTGGGAAATGAGAGTTAAATTTGCCCGTCCAGACACCTCCAGCTAGTCTCTCATTGGTTCTCGCTATTCCTGTTCATCTTCCGCAGAAACTGCAAACTGGGCCAAACAGGAGGTTAAAGGGACTGACTCTCCAAGTCGGGAGAGTGTTAGTAAAGCGTCTGGAATGTTGCACCCGAGTACCAGGGGAGGAAAACTGAGACATATTTGAACACGTCTCCCAATCACATGGTTGATCATACTCTAGGTTCCACATGCATGTTTTAGCTGAAGGAAGAATACCTTAAACCTGGGTAGTTGAAACCCGTGGAATGGGTACCATGCAATATGACTTCAAAGGGTCTTCATTTGCTCACCGAACCTCTCCAATCCTATCACTGCTGCGTTTATGCACCGTACACATGTTTGATTCTCTTTCGGAGACATAGCAATCCATAGGTTTTAAGATACTTACTAGTCAGGTACATTCTTAGGCGTTTAATATGCGGTGTTGAGTCCATTTCGTTGAGCAAGGAGTAGCTCTTGTCTATTCCATATTTGGCTTAAGGAACTTTATCTGTGCTCATTTCAATCTCTGGTTTTATGCAGCACCCCAACTCACCTTTCCCCTTAAGCAAGCATAAGTTGGTTTTCTAAATTTGAGACCCTGTTCTGTTTTGGAATTCAGTTCCTGTGTAGCCAAGTTTACATTCCGTGTATTACTGATATCTTATGATGTTTCTTTTTCTGTGTGACTTATTTCAGTTAGAATCATCGTACCTGAATCCACTCATTATGCTGCTACGGGCCTGATGACATAGATTTCATTGCTGAGTGATACTGCATTGTACGTAAGTACCACAAGTTCTTTATCCATTTTTCACTTTCTGTGATATTGAACTTGTACGGTAAACGAGGTTCTTGTAAACAGAGGCGTCCCAAACTTTGGGATGGCTGTGTCTTTTTGATTTTAATTTCCCTAAGCTATAGGACCATAAGTGGAAGTGCCCTAGGCTCTGTTGCTTTGTTTTTTAGATGTTTCAGGAAACACCATACACTTCTCCCGAGTGTCTGTTGGCAATTTACATCCCGCCCATCAGCATAACAAGGCTCCCAGTTCTCCATGGCCTGTCCTGCCTTTCTGGATTTTACACTTTTTTCAGATGGCCCTTTTGACCGGGGGGAAGTGAGACTTCATTGTAGTGCAGATTTCCTTTGCAAGTTTGCTTGGTTGGCCAAAAAAGGCGTATGCGTTTTTTCCTGAATATATTCAGGAAAAAACGCATACGCCCTTTTTGGCCAAGTGCATCATTGTGGACGTTCTGCCTCTTTTCCTATGCTTTCAATGCAATTCCAGTCTACTTCCTGAAATCGGTTTCCTGCAATTCTGCCCCGCTTTCAAGTCCTCTTGGCAGCCTTACTTCAGTATATTTTTGGACGATAGCTGTCATTTATAATTCTGCAGGTTTGTGCATTACAGTGCCCCTGAGCTCCTTTCTTCAACTCGCTTTCTTTTGAGCTGGCCGCAACACCGCAGGATGGCTTCAGGCCCTAATCTGGTTCTGGCACGGCATGCTGAGCCTTTGGTTATTTCCTCTTCCTGGTGGAAATGAGAGTTAAATTTGCCCGTCCAGACACCTCCAGCTAGTCTCTCATTGGTTCTCCCTATTCCTGTTCATCTTCCGCAGAAATTGCAAAGTGGGCCAAACAGGAGGTTAAATGCGCTGACTCTCCAAGTGGGGAGAGTGTTAGTAAAGCGTCTGGAATGTTGCACCCGAGTACCAGGGTACGAAAACTGAGACATATTTGAACACGTCTCCCGATCACATGGTTGATCATACTCTAGGTTCCACATGCATGTTTTAGCTGAAGGAAGAATACCTTAAACCTGGGTAGTTGAAACCCGTGGAATGGGTACCATGCAATATGACTTCAAAGGGTCTTCATTTGCTCACCGAACCTCTCCAATCCTATCACTGCTGCGTTTATGCCCCTGTACACATGCTTGATTCTCTTTCGGAGACATAGCAATCCATAGGTTTTAAGATACTTACTAGTCAGGTACATTCTTAGGCGTTTAATATGGGGTGTTGAGTCCATTTCGTTGAGCAAGGAGTAGCTCTTGTCTATTCCATATTTGGCTTAAGGAACTTTATCTGTGCTCATTTCAATCTCTGGTTTTATGCAGCACCCCAACTCACCTTTCCCCTTAAGCAAACATAAGTTGGTTTTATAATTTGAGACCCTGTTCTGTTTTGGAATTCAGTTCCTGTGTAGCCAAGTTTACATTCCGTGTATTAGTGATATCTTATGATGTTTCTTTTTCTGTGTGACTTATTTCAGTTAGAATCATCGTACCTGAATCCACTCATTATGCTGCTACGGGCCTGATGACATAGATTTCATTGCTGAGTGATACTGCATTGTAGGTAAGTACCACAAGTTCTTTATCCACTTTTCACTTTCTGTGATGTTGAACATGTACGGTAAACGAGGTTCTTGTAAACAGAGGCGTCCCAAACTTTGGGGTGGCTGTGTCTTTTTGATTTTAATTTCCCTAAGCTATAGGACCATAAGTGGAAGTGCCCTAGGCTCTGTTGCTTTGTTTTTTAGATGTTTCAGGAAACACCATACACTTCTCCCCAGTGTCTGTTGGCAATTTACATCACGCCCATCAGCATAACAAGGCTCCCAGTTCTCCATGGCCTGTCCTGCCTTTCTGGATTTTACACTTTTTTCAGATGGCCCTTTTGACCAGGGGGAAGTGAGACTTCATTGTAGTGCAGATTTCCTTTGCAAGCTTGCTTGGTTGGCCAAAAAGGGCGTATGCGTTTTTTCCTGAATATATTCAGGAAAAAACGCATACGCCCTTTTTGGCCAAGTGCATCATTGTGGACATTCTGCCTCTTTTCCTATGCTTTCAATGCAATTCCAGTCTACCTCCTGAAATCGGTTTCCTGAAATTCTGCCCCGCTTTCAAGGCCTCTTGGCAGCCTTACTTCAGTATATTTTTGGACGATAGCTGTCATTTATAACTCTGCAGGTTTGTGAATTACAGTGCCCCTGAGCTCCTTTCTTCAACTCGCTTTCTTGTGAGCTGGCCGCAACACCGCATGAAGGCTTCAGGCCCTAATCTGGTTCCGGCACGGCACGCTGAGCCTTTGGTTATTTCCTCTTCCTGGTGGGAAATGAGAGTTAAATTTGCCCGTCCAGACACCTCCAGCTAGTCTCTCATTGGTTCTTGCTATTCCCGTTCATCTTCCTCAGAAATTGCAAACTGGGCCAAACAGGAGGTTAAAGGCGCTGACTCTCCAAGTGGGGAGAGTGTTAGTAAAGCGTCTGGAATGTTGCACCCGAGTACCAGGGGAGGAAAACTGAGACATATTTGAACATGTCTCCCGTTCACATGATTGATCATACTCTGGGTTCCACATGCATGTTTTAGCTGAAGGAAGAATACCTTATACCTGGAGAGTTGAGAACCGTGGAATGGGTACCATGCAATATGACTTCAAAGGGTCTTCATTTCCTCACCGAACCTCTCCAATCCTATCACTGCTGCGTTTATGCCCCTGTACACACGCTTGATTCTCTTTTGGAGACATAGCAATCCATAGGTTTTAAGATACTTACTAGTCAGGTACATTCTTAGGCGTTTAATATGGGGTGTTGAGTCCATTTTGTTGAGCAAGGAGTAGCTCTTGTCTATTCCATATTTGGCTTAAGGAACTTTATCTGTGCTCATTTCAATCTCTGGTTTTATGCAGCACCCCAACTCACCTTTCCCCTTAAGCAAGCATAAGTTGGTTTTCTAAATTTGAGACCCTGTTCTGTTTTGGAATTCAGTTCCTGTGTAGCCAAGTTTACATTCCGTGTATTAGTGATATCTTATGATGTTTCTTTTTCTGTGTGACTTATTTCAGTTAGAATCATCGTACCTGAATCCACTCATTATGCTGCTACGGGCCTGATGACATAGATTTCATTGCTGAGTGATACGGCATTGTACGTACCACAAGTTCTTTATCCATTTTTCACTTTCTGTGATATTGAACTTGTACGGTAAACGAGGTTCTTGTAAACAGAGGCGTCCCAAACTTTGGGGTGGCTGTTTCTTTTTGATTTTAACTTCCCTAAGCTATAGGACCATAAGGAAGTGCCCTAGGCTCTGTTGCTTTGTTTCTTAGATGCTTCAGGAAACACCATACACTTCTCCCCTGTGTCTGTTGGCAATTTACATCCCGCCCATCAGCATAACAAGGCTCCCAGTTCTCCATGGCCTGTCCTGCCTTTCTGGATTTTACACTTTTTTCAGATGGCCCTTTTGACCGGGGGGAAGTGAGACTTCATTGTAGTGCAGATTTCCTTTGCAAGTTTGCTTGGTTGGCCAAAAAGTGCGTATGCGTTTTTTCCTGAATATGTTCAGGAAAAAACGCATACGCCCTTTTTGGCCAAGTGCATCATTGTGGACGTTCTGCCTCTTTTCCTATGCTTTCAATGCAATTCCAGTCTACCTCCTGAAATCGGTTTCCTGCAATTCTGCCCCGCTTTCAAGGCCTCTTGGCAGCCTTACTTCAGTATATTTTTGGACGATAGCTGCCATTTATAACTCTGCAGGTTTGTGCATTACAGTGCCCCTGAGCTCCTTTCTTCAACTCGCTTTATTTTGAGCTGGCCGCAACACCGCAGGATGGCTTCAGGCCCTAATCTGGTTCCAGCACGGCATGCTGAGCCTTTGGTTAATTCCTCTTCCTGGTGGGAAATGAGAGTTAAATTTGCCCGTCCAGACACCTCCAGCTAGTCTCTCATTGGTTCTCGCTATTCCTGTTCATCTTCCGTAGAAATTGCAAACTGGGCCAAACAGGAGGTTAAAGGGACTGACTCTCCAAGTCGGGAGAGTGTTAGTAAAGCATCTGGAATGTTGCGCCCGAGTACCAGGGTACGAAAACTGAGACATATTTGAACACGTCTCCCGATCACATGGTTGATCATACTCTAGGTTCCACATGCATGTTTTAGCTGAAGGAAGAATACCTTAAACCTGGGTAGTTGAAACCCGTGGAATGGGTACCATGCAATATGACTTCAAAGGGTCTTCATTTGCTCACCGAACCTCTCCAATCCTATCACTGCTGCGTTTATGCCCCTGTACACATGCTTGATTCTCTTTCGGAGACATAGCAATCCATAGGTTTTAAGATACTTACTAGTCAGGTACATTCTTAGGCGTTTAATATGGGGTGTTGAGTCCATTTCGTTGAGCAAGGAGTAGCTCTTGTCTATTCCATATTTGGCTTAAGGAACTTTATCTGTGCTCATTTCAATCTCTGGTTTTATGCAGCACCCCAACTCACCTTTCCCCTTAAGCAAACATAAGTTGGTTTTATAATTTGAGACCCTGTTCTGTTTTGGAATTCAGTTCCTGTGTAGCCAAGTTTACATTCCGTGTATTAGTGATATCTTATGATGTTTCTTTTTCTGTGTGACTTATTTCAGTTAGAATCATCGTACCTGAATCCACTCATTATGCTGCTACGGGCCTGATGACATAGATTTCATTGCTGAGTGATACTGCATTGTAGGTAAGTACCACAAGTTCTTTATCCACTTTTCACTTTCTGTGATGTTGAACATGTACGGTAAACGAGGTTCTTGTAAACAGAGGCGTCCCAAACTTTGGGGTGGCTGTGTCTTTTTGATTTTAATTTCCCTAAGCTATAGGACCATAAGTGGAAGTGCCCTAGGCTCTGTTGCTTTGTTTTTTAGATGTTTCAGGAAACACCATACACTTCTCCCCAGTGTCTGTTGGCAATTTACATCCCGCCCATCAGCATAACAAGGCTCCCAGTTCTCCATGGCCTGTCCTGCCTTTCTGGATTTTACACTTTTTTCAGATGGCCCTTTTGACCAGGGGGAAGTGAGACTTCATTGTAGTGCAGATTTCCTTTGCAAGCTTGCTTGGTTGGCCAAAAAGGGCGTATGCGTTTTTTCCTGAATATATTCAGGAAAAAACGCATACGCCCTTTTTGGCCAAGTGCATCATTGTGGACATTCTGCCTCTTTTCCTATGCTTTCAATGCAATTCCAGTCTACCTCCTGAAATCGGTTTCCTGAAATTCTGCCCCGCTTTCAAGGCCTCTTGGCAGCCTTACTTCAGTATATTTTTGGACGATAGCTGTCATTTATAACTCTGCAGGTTTGTGAATTACAGTGCCCCTGAGCTCCTTTCTTCAACTCGCTTTCTTGTGAGCTGGCCGCAACACCGCATGAAGGCTTCAGGCCCTAATCTGGTTCCGGCACGGCACGCTGAGCCTTTGGTTATTTCCTCTTCCTGGTGGGAAATGAGAGTTAAATTTGCCCGTCCAGACACCTCCAGCTAGTCTCTCATTGGTTCTTGCTATTCCCGTTCATCTTCCTCAGAAATTGCAAACTGGGCCAAACAGGAGGTTAAAGGCGCTGACTCTCCAAGTGGGGAGAGTGTTAGTAAAGCGTCTGGAATGTTGCACCCGAGTACCAGGGGAGGAAAACTGAGACATATTTGAACATGTCTCCCGTTCACATGATTGATCATACTCTGGGTTCCACATGCATGTTTCAGCTGAAGGAAGAATACCTTATACCTGGAGAGTTGAGAACCGTGGAATGGGTACCATGCAATATGACTTCAAAGGGTCTTCATTTCCTCACCGAACCTCTCCAATCCTATCACTGCTGCGTTTATGCCCCTGTACACACGCTTGATTCTCTTTTGGAGACATAGCAATCCATAGGTTTTAAGATACTTACTAGTCAGGTACATTCTTAGGCGTTTAATATGGGGTGTTGAGTCCATTTTGTTGAGCAAGGAGTAGCTCTTGTCTATTCCATATTTGGCTTAAGGAACTTTATCTGTGCTCATTTCAATCTCTGGTTTTATGCAGCACCCCAACTCACCTTTCCCCTTAAGCAAGCATAAGTTGGTTTTCTAAATTTGAGACCCTGTTCTGTTTTGGAATTCAGTTCCTGTGTAGCCAAGTTTACATTCCGTGTATTAGTGATATCTTATGATGTTTCTTTTTCTGTGTGACTTATTTCAGTTAGAATCATCGTACCTGAATCCACTCATTATGCTGCTACGGGCCTGATGACATAGATTTCATTGCTGAGTGATACTGCATTGTACGTAAGTACCACAAGTTCTTTGTCCATTTTTCAATTTCTGCGATGTTGAACTTGTACTGTAAACGAGGATCTTGTAAACAGAGGCGTCCCAAACTTTGGGGTGGCTGTGTCTTTTTGATTTTAATTTCCCTAAGCTATAGGACCATAATTGGAAGTGCCTTAGGCTCTGTTGCTTTGTTTTTTAGATGTTTCAGGAAACACCATACACTTCTCCCGAGTGTCTGTTGGCAATTTACATCCCACCCATCAGCATAACAAGGCTCCCAGTTCTCCATGGCCTGTCCTGCCTTTCTGGATTTTACACTTTTTTCAGATGGCCCTTTTGACCGGGGGGAAGTGAGACTTCATTGTAGTGCAGATTTCCTTTGCAAGTTTGCTTGGTTGGCCAAAAAGAGCGTATGCGTTTTTTCCTGAATATATTCAGGAAAAAACGCATACGCCCTTTATGGCCAAGTGCATCATTGTGGACGTTCTGCCTCTTTTCCTATGCTTTTAATGCAATTCCAGTCTACCTCCTGAAATCGGTTTCCTGCAATTCTGCCCCGCTTTCAAGTCCTCTTGGCAGCCTTACTTCAGTATATTTTTGGACGATAGCTGTCATTTATAACTCTGCAGGTTTGTGAATTACAGTGCCCCTGAGCTCCTTTCTTCAACTCGCTTTCTTGTGACCTGGCTGCCACACCGCAGGATGGCTTCAGGCCCTAATCTGGTTCCGGCACGGCACACTCAGCCTTTGGTTAATTCCTCTTCCTGGTGGGAAATGAGAGTTAAATTTGCCCGTCCAGACACCTCCAGCTAGACTCTCATTGGTTCTCGCTATTCCTGTTCATCTTCCGCAGAAATTGCAAACTGGGTCAAACAGGAGGTTAAAGGGGCTGACTCTCCATGTCGGGAGAGTGTTAGTAAAGCATCTGGAATGTTGCACCCGAGTACCAGGGTACGAAAACTGAGACATATTTGAACACGTCTCCCGATCACATGGTTGATCATACTCTAGGTTCCACATGCATGTTTTAGTTGAAGGAAGAATACCTTAAACCTGGGTAGTTGAAACCCGTGGAATGGGTACCATGCAATATGACTTCAAAGGGTCTTCATTTGCTCACCGAACCTCTCCAATCCTATCACTGCTGCGTTTATGCCCCTGTACACATGCTTGATTCTCTTTCGGAGACATAGCAATCCATAGGTTTTAAGATACTTACTAGTCAGGTACATTCTTAGGCGTTTAATATGGGGTGTTGAGTCCATTTCGTTGAGCAAGGAGTAGCTCTTGTCTATTCCATATTTGGCTTAAGGAACTTTATCTGTGCTCATTTCAATCTCTGGTTTTATGCAGCACCCCAACTCACCTTTCCCCTTAAGCAAGCATAAGTTGGTTTTCTAAATTTGAGACCCTGTCCTGTTCTGTAATTCAGTTCCTTTGTAGCCAAGTTTACATTCCGTGTATTACTGATATCTTATGATGTTTCTTTTTCTGTGTGACTTATTTCAGTTAGAATCATCATATCTGAATCCACTCATTGTGCTGCTAATGGCCTGATGACATAGATTTCAGTGCTGAGTGATATTGCTTTGTAAGTATATACCACAACTTCTTTATCCATTTTTCAATTTCTGCGATGTTGAACTTGTACTGTAAATGAGGTTCTTGTAAACAGAGCCGTTCCAAACTTTGGGGTGGCTGTGTCTTTTTGATTTTATTTTAGCTAATCTATAGGACCATAAGTGGAAGTGCCCTAGGCTCTGTTGCTTTGTTTCTTAGATGTTTCAGGAAACACCATACACTTCTCCCGAGTGTCTGTTGGCAATTTACATCCCGCCCATCAGCATAACAAGGCTCCCAGTTCTCCATGGCCTGTCCTGCCTTTCTGGATTTTACACTTTTTTCAGATGGCCCTTTTGACCGGGGGGAAGTGAGACTTCATTGTAGTGCAGATTTCCTTTGCAAGCTTGCTTGGTTGGCCAGAAAGGGCGTATGCGTTTTTTCCTGAATATATTCAGGAAAAAACGCATACGCCCTTTTTGGCCAAGTGCATCATTGTGGACGTTCTGCCTCTTTTCCTATGCTTTCAATGCAATTCCAGTCTACCTCCTGAAATCGGTTTCCTACAATTCTGCCCCGCTTTCAAGTCCTCTTGGCAGCCTTACTTCGGTATATTTTTGGACGATAGCTGTCATTTATAACTCTGCAGGTTTGTGAATTACAGTGGCCCTGAGCTCCTTTCTTCAACTCACTTTCTTTTGAGCTGGCCGCAACACCGCAGGATGGCTTCAGGCCCTAATCTGTTTCCGGCTCGGCACGCTGAGCCTTTGGTTATTTCCTCTTCCTGGTGGGAAATGAGAGTTAAATTTGCCCGTCCAGACACCTCCAGCTAGTCTCTCATTGGTTCTCCCTATTCCTGTTCATCTTCTGCAGAAATTGCAAACTGGGCCAAACAGGAGGTTAAAGGCGCTGACTCTCCAAGTGGGGAGAGTGTTAGTAAAGCGTCTGGAATGTTGCACCCGAGTACCGGGGAGGAAAACTGAGACATATTTGAACACGTCTCCTGTTCACACGGTTGATCATACTCTGGGTTCCACATGCATGTTTTAGCTGAAGGAAGAATACCTTAAACCTGGAGAGTTGAGACCCGTGGAATGGGTACCATGCAATATGACTTCAAAGGGTCTTCATTTGCTCACCGAACCTCTCCAATCCTATCACTGCTGCATTTATGCCCCTGTACACATAATTGATTCTGTTTTGGAGACATAGCAATCCATAGGTTTTAAGATACTTACTAGTCAGGTATATTCTTAGGCGTTTAATTTGGGGTGTTGCGTCCATTTCGTTGAGCAAGGAGTAGCTCTTGTCTATTCCATATTTGGCTTAAGGAACTTTATCTGTGCTCATTTCAATCTCTGGTTTTATGCAGCACCCCAACTCACCTTTCCCCTTAAGCAAGCATAAGTTGGTTTTCTAAATTTGAGACCCTGTTCTGTTTTGGAATTCAGTTCTTGTGTAGCCCAGTTTACATTCCGTGTATTAATGATATCTTATGATGTTTCTTTTTCTGTGTGACTTATTTCAGTTAGAATCATCGTACCTGAATCCACTCATTATGCTGCTACGGGCCTGATGACATAGATTTCATTGCTGAGTGATACTGCTTTGTACGTAAGTACCACAAGTTCTTTATCCATTTTTCAGTTTCTGTGATATTGAACTTGTACGGTAAATGAGGTTCTTGTAAAGAGAGGCGTCCCAAACTTTGGGGTGGCTGTGTCTTTTTGATTTTAATTTCCCTAAGCTATAGGACCATAAGTGGAAGTGCCCTAGGCTCTGTTGCTTTGTTCTTTAGATGTTTCAGGAAACACCATACACTTCTCCCGAGTGTCTGTTGGCAATTTACATCCCGCCCATCAGCATAACAAGGCTCCCAGTTCTCCATGGCCTGTCCTGCCTTTCTGGATTTTACACTTTTTTCAGATGGCCCTTTTGACCGGGGGGAAGTGAGACTTCATTGTAGTGCAGATTTCCTTTGCAAGCTTGCTTGGTTGGCCAAGAAGGGCGTATGCGTTTTTTCCTGAATATATTCAGGAAAAAACGCATACGCCCTTTTTGGCCAAGTGCATCATTGTGGACGTTCTGCCTCTTTTCCTATGCTTTCAATGCAATTCCAGTCTACCTCCTGAAATCGGTTTCCTGCAATTCTGCCCCGCATTCAAGTCCTCTTGGCAGCCTTACTTCAGTATATTTTTGGACGATAGCTGACATTTATACCTCTGAAGCTTTGTGCATTACAGTGGCCCTGAGCTCCTTTCTTCAACTCGCTTTCTTTTGAGATGGCCGCAACACTGCAGGATGGCTTCAGGCACTAATCTGGTTCCGGCACGGCACGCTGAGCCTTTGGCTATTTCCTCTTCCTGGTGGGAAATGAGAGTTAAATTTGCCCGTCCAGACACCTCCAGCTAGTCTCTCATTGGTTCTCCCTATTCCTGTTCATTTTCCACAGAAATTGCAAACTGGGCCAAACAGGAGGTTAAAGGGACTGACTCTCCAAGTCGGGAGAGTGTTAGTAAAGCGTCTGGAATGTTGCACCCGAGTACCAGGGTACGAAAACTGAGACATATTTGAACACGTCTCCCGATCACATGGTTGATCATACTCTAGGTTCCACATGCATGTTTTAGCTGAAGGAAGAATACCTTAAACCTGGGTAGTTGAAACCCGTGGAATGGGTACCATGCAATATGACTTCAAAGGGTCTTCATTTGCTCACCGAACCTCTCCAATCCTATCACTGCTGCGTTTATGCCCCTGTACACATGCTTGATTCTCTTTCGGAGACATAGCAATCCATAGGTTTTAAGATACTTACTAGTCAGGTACATTCTTAGGCGTTTAATATGGGGTGTTGAGTCCATTTCGTTGAGCAAGGAGTAGCTCTTGTCTATTCCATATTTGGCTTAAGGAACTTTATCTGTGCTCATTTCAATCTCTGGTTTTATGCAGCACCCCAACTCACCTTTCCCCTTAAGCAAGCATAAGTTGGTTTTCTAAATTTGAGACCCTGTCCTGTTCTGTAATTCAGTTCCTTTGTAGCCAAGTTTACATTCCGTGTATTACTGATATCTTATGATGTTTCTTTTTCTGTGTGACTTATTTCAGTTAGAATCATCATATCTGAATCCACTCATTGTGCTGCTAAGGGCCTGATGACATAGATTTCAGTGCTGAGTGATATTGCTTTGTAAGTATATACCACAACTTCTTTATCAATTTTTCAATTTCTGCGATGTTGAACTTGTACTGTAAATGAGGTTCTTGTAAACAGAGCCGTTCCAAACTTTGGGGTGGCTGTGTCTTTTTGATTTTATTTTAGCTAATCTATAGAACCATAAGTGGAAGTGCCCTAGGCTCTGTTGCTTTGTTTTTTAGATGTTTCAGGAAACACCATACACTTCTCCCGAGTGTCTGTTGGCAATTTACATCCCGCCCATCAGCATAACAAGGCTCCCAGTTCTCCATGGCCTGTCCTGCCTTTCTGGATTTTACACTTTTTTCAGATGGCCCTTTTGACCGGGGGGAAGTGAGACTTCATTGTAGTGCAGATTTCCTTTGCAAGCTTGCTTGGTTGGCCAGAAAGGGCGTATGCGTTTTTTCCTGAATATATTCAGGAAAAAACGCATACGCCCTTTTTGGCCAAGTGCATCATTGTGGACGTTCTGCCTCTTTTCCTATGCTTTCAATGCAATTCCAGTCTACCTCCTGAAATCGGTTTCCTACAATTCTGCCCCGCTTTCAAGTCCTCTTGGCAGCCTTACTTCGGTATATTTTTGGACGATAGCTGTCATTTATAACTCTGCAGGTTTGTGAATTACAGTGGCCCTGAGCTCCTTTCTTCAACTCACTTTCTTTTGAGCTGGCCGCAACACCGCAGGATGGCTTCAGGCCCTAATCTGTTTCCGGCTCGGCACGCTGAGCCTTTGGTTATTTCCTCTTCCTGGTGGGAAATGAGAGTTAAATTTGCCCGTCCAGACACCTCCAGCTAGTCTCTCATTGGTTCTCCCTATTCCTGTTCATCTTCTGCAGAAATTGCAAACTGGGCCAAACAGGAGGTTAAAGGCGCTGACTCTCCAAGTGGGGAGAGTGTTAGTAAAGCGTCTGGAATGTTGCACCCGAGTACCGGGGAGGAAAACTGAGACATATTTGAACACGTCTCCTGTTCACACGGTTGATCATACTCTGGGTTCCACATGCATGTTTTAGCTGAAGGAAGAATACCTTAAACCTGGAGAGTTGAGACCCGTGGAATGGGTACCATGCAATATGACTTCAAAGGGTCTTCATTTGCTCACCGAACCTCTCCAATCCTATCACTGCTGCATTTATGCCCCTGTACACACGCTTGATTCTCTTTTGGAGACATAGCAATCCATAGGTTTTAAGATACTTACTAGTCAGGTATATTCTTAGGCGTTTAATTTGGGGTGTTGCGTCCATTTCGTTGAGCAAGGAGTAGCTCTTGTCTATTCCATATTTGGCTTAAGGAACTTTATCTGTGCTCATTTCAATCTCGGGTTTTATGAAACACCCCAACTCACCTTTCCCCTTAAGCAAGCATAAGTTGGTTTTCTAAATTTGAGACCCTGTTCTGTTTTGGAATTCAGTTCCTGTGTAGCCAAGTTTACATTCCGTGTATTAGTGATATCTTATGATGTTTCTTTTTCTGTGTGACTTATTTCAGTTAGAATCATCGTACCTGAATCCACTCATTATGCTGCTACGGGCCTGATGACATAGATTTCATTGCTGAGTGATACGGCATTGTACGTACCACAAGTTCTTTATCCATTTTTCACTTTCTGTGATATTGAACTTGTACGGTAAACGAGGTTCTTGTAAACAGAGGTGTCCCAAACTTTGGGGTGGCTGTGTCTTTTTGATTTTAACTTCCCTAAGCTATAGGACCATAAGGAAGTGCCCTAGGCTCTGTTGCTTTGTTTCTTAGATGCTTCAGGAAACACCATACACTTCTCCCCAGTGTCTGTTGGCAATTTACATCCCGCCCATCAGCATAACAAGGCTCCCAGTTCTCCATGGCCTGTCCTGCCTTTCTGGATTTTACACTTTTTTCAGATGGCCCTTTTGACCGGGGGGAAGTGAGACTTCATTGTAGTGCAGATTTCCTTTGCAAGTTTGCTTGGTTGGCCAAAAAGGGCGTATGCGTTTTTTCCTGAATATGTTCAGGAAAAAACGCATACGCCCTTTTTGGCCAAGTGCATCATTGTGGACGTTCTGCCTCTTTTCCTATGCTTTCAATGCAATTCCAGTCTACCTCCTGAAATCGGTTTCCTGCAATTCTGCCCCGCTTTCAAGGCCTCTTGGCAGCCTTACTTCAGTATATTTTTGGACGATAGCTGCCATTTATAACTCTGCAGGTTTGTGCATTACAGTGCCCCTGAGCTCCTTTCTTCAACTCGGTTTATTTTGAGCTGGCCGCAACACCGCAGGATGGCTTCAGGCCCTAATCTGGTTCCAGCACGGCACGCTGAGCCTTTGGTTAATTCCTCTTCCTGGTGGGAAATGAGAGTTAAATTTGCCCGTCCAGACACCTCCAGCTAGTCTCTCATTGGTTCTCGCTATTCCTGTTCATCTTCCGTAGAAATTGCAAACTGGGCCAAACAGGAGGTTAAAGGGACTGACTCTCCAAGTCGGGAGAGTGTTAGTAAAGCATCTGGAATGTTGCACCCGAGTACCAGGGTACGAAAACTGAGACATATTTGAACACGTCTCCCGATCACATGGTTGATCATACTCTAGGTTCCACATGCATGTTTTAGCTGAAGGAAGAATACCTTAAACCTGGGTAGTTGAAACCCGTGGAATGGGTACCATGCAATATGACTTCAAAGGGTCTTCATTTGCTCACCGAACCTCTCCAATCCTATCACTGCTGCGTTTATGCCCCTGTACACACGCTTGATTCTCTTTTGGAGACATAGCAATCCATAGGTTTTAAGATACTTACAAGTCAGGTACATTATTAGGCGTTTAATATGGGGTGTTGAGTCCATTTCGTTGAGCAAGGAGTAGCTCTTGTCTATTCCATATTTGGCTTAAGGAACTTTATCTGTGCTCATTTCAATCTCTGGTTTTATGCAGCACCCCAACTCACCTTTCCCCTTAAGCAAACATAAGTTGGTTTTCTAAATTTGAGACCCTGTTCTGTTTTGGAATTCAGTTCCTGTGTAGCCAAGTTTACATTCCGTGTATTAGTGATATCTTATGATATTTCTTTTTCTGTGTGACTTATTTCAGTTAGAATCATCGTACCTGAATCCACTCATTATGCTGCTACGGGCCTGATGACATAGATTTCATTGCTGAGTGATACTGCATTGTACGTAAGTACCACAAGTTCTTTATCCACTTTTCACTTTCTGTGATGTTGAACGTGTACGGTAAACGAGGTTCTTGTAAAGAGAGGCGTCCCAAACTTTGGGGTGGCTGTGTCTTTTTGATTTTAATTTCCCTAAGCTATAGGACCATAAGTGGAAGTGCCCTAGGCTCTGTTGCTTTGTTTTTTAGATGTTTCAGGAAACACCATACACTTCTCCCCAGTGTCTGTTGGCAATTTACATCCCGCCCATCAGCATAACAAGGCTCCCAGTTCTCCATGGCCTGTCCTGCCTTTCTGGATTTTACACTTTTTTCAGATGGCCCTTTTGACCAGGGGGAAGTGAGACTTCATTGTAGTGCAGATTTCCTTTGCAAGCTTGCTTGGTTGGCCAAAAAGGGCGTATGCGTTTTTTCCTGAATATATTCAGGAAAAAACGCATACGCCCTTTTTGGCCAAGTGCATCATTGTGGACATTCTGCCCCTTTTCCTATGCTTTCAATGCAATTCCAGTCTACCTCCTGAAATCGCTTTCCTGAAATTCTGCCCCGCTTTCAAGTCCTCTTGGCAGCCTTACTTCAGTATATTTTTGGACGATAGCTGTCATTTATAACTCTGCAGGTTTGTGAATTACAGTGCCCCTGAGCTCCTTTCTTCAACTCGCTCTCTTGTGAGCTGGCCGCAACACCGCATGAAGGCTTCAGGCCCTAATCTGGTTCCGGCACGGCACGCTGAGCCTTTGGTTATTTCCTCTTCCTGGTGGGAAATGAAAGTTAAATTTGCCCGTCCAGACACCTCCAGCTAGTCTCTCATTGGTTCTTGCTATTCCCGTTCATCTTCCTCAGAAATTGCAAACTGGGCGAAACAGGAGGTTAAAGGCGCTGACTCTCCAAGTGGGGAGAGTGTTAGTAAAGCGTCTGGAATGTTGCACCCGAGTACCAGGGGAGGAAAACTGAGACATATTTGAACACGTCTCCCGTTCACATGATTGATCATACTCTGGGTTCCACATGCATGTTTTAGCTGAAGGAAGAATACCTTATACCTGGAGAGTTGAGACCCGAGGAATGGGTACCATGCAATATGACTTCAAAGGGTCTTCATTTCCTCACCGAACCTCTCCAATCCTATCACTGCTGCGTTTATGCCCCTGTACACACGCTTGATTCTCTTTTGGAGACATAGCAATCCATAGGTTTTAAGATACTTACTAGTCAGGTACATTCTTAGGCGTTTAATATGGGGTGTTGAGTCCATTTCGTTGAGCAAGGAGTAGCTCTTGTCTATTCCATATTTGGCTTAAGGAACTTTATCTGTGCTCATTTCAATCTCTGGTTTTATGCAGCACCCCAACTCACCTTTCCCCTTAAGCAAGCATAAGTTGGTTTTCTAAATTTGAGACCCTGTTCTGTTTTCGAATTCAGTTCCTGTGTAGCCAAGTTTACATTCCGTGTATTAGTGATATCTTATGATGTTTCTTTTTCTGTGTGACTTATTTCAGTTAGAATCATCGTACCTGAATCCACTCATTATGCTGCTACGGGCCTGATGACATAGATTTCATTGCTGAGTGATACTGCATTGTACGTAAGTACCACAAGTTCTTTATCCATTTTTCAATTTCTGCGATGTTGAACTTGTACTGTAAACGAGGTTCTTGTAAACAGAGGCATCCCAAACTTTGGGGTGGCTGTGTCTTTTTGATTTTAATTTCCCTAAGCTATAGGACCATAATTGGAAGTGCCTTAGGCTCTGTTGCTTTGTTTTTTAGATGTTTCAGGAAACACCATACACTTCTCCCGAGTGTCTGTTGGCAATTTACATCCCACCCATCAGCATAACAAGGCTCCCAGTTCTCCATGGCCTGTCCTGCCTTTCTGGATTTTACACTTTTTTCAGATGGCCCTTTTGACCGGGGGGAAGTGAGACTTCATTGTAGTGCAGATTTCCTTTGCAAGTTTGCTTGGTTGGCCAAAAAGAGCGTATGCGTTTTTTCCTGAATATATTCAGGAAAAAACGCATACGCCCTTTATGGCCAAGTGCATCATTGTGGACGTTCTGCCTCTTTTCCTATGCTTTCAATGCAATTCCAGTCTACCTCCTGAAATCGGTTCCCTACAATTCTGCCCCGCTTTCAACTCCTCTTGGCAGCCTTACTTTGGTATATTTTTGGACGATAGCTGTCATTTATAACTCTGCAGGTTTGTGAATTACAGTGGCCCTGAGCTCCTTTCTTCAACTCACTTTCTTTTGAGCTGGCCGCAACACCGCAGGATGGCTTCAGGCCCTAATCTGGTTCCGGCGCGGCACGCTGAGCCTTTGGTTATTTCCTCTTCCTGGTGGGAAATGAGAGTTAAATTTGCCCGTCCAGACACCTCCAGCTAGTCTCTCATTGGTTCTCCCTATTCCTGTTCATCTTCTGCAGAAATTGCAAACTGGGCCAAACAGGAGGTTAAAGGCGCTGACTCTCCAAGTGGGGAGAGTGTTAGTAAAGCGTCTGGAATGTTGCACCCGAGTACCGGGGAGGAAAACTGAGACATATTTGAACACGTCTCCTGTTCACACGGTTGATCATACTCTGGGTTCCACATGCATGTTTTAGCTGAAGGAAGAATACCTTAAACCTGGAGAGTTGAGACCCGTGGAATGGGTACCATGCAATATGACTTCAAAGGGTCTTCATTTGCTCACCGAACCTCTCCAATCCTATCACTGCTGCATTTATGCCCCTGTACACATGCTTGATTCTCTTTCGGAGACATAGCAATCCATAGGTTTTAAGATACTTACTAGTCAGGTATATTCTTAGGCGTTTAATTTGGGGTGTTGCGTCCATTTCGTTGAGCAAGGAGTAGCTCTTGTCTATTCCATATTTGGCTTAAGGAACTTTATCTGTGCTCATTTCAATCTCTGGTTTTATGCAGCACCCCAACTCACCTTTCCCCTTAAGCAAGCATAAGTTGGTTTTCTAAATTTGAGACCCTGTTCTGTTTTGGAATTCAGTTCTTGTGTAGCCCAGTTTACATTCCGTGTATTAGTGATATCTTATGATGTTTCTTTTTCTGTGTGACTTATTTCAGTTAGAATCATCGTACCTGAATCCACTCATTATGCTGCTACGGGCCTGATGACATAGATTTCATTGCTGAGTGATACTGCTTTGTACGTAAGTACCACAAGTTCTTTATCCATTTTTCAGTTTCTGTGATATTGAACTTGTACGGTAAATGAGGTTCTTGTAAAGAGAGGCGTCCCAAACTTTGGGGTGGCTGTGTCTTTTTGATTTTAATTTCCCTAAGCTATAGGACCATAAGTGGAAGTGCCCTAGGCTCTGTTGCTTTGTTTTTTAGATGTTTCAGGAAACACCATACACTTCTCCCGAGTGTCTGTTGGCAATTTACATCCCGCCCATCAGCATAACAAGGCTCCCAGTTCTCCATGGCCTGTCCTGCCTTTCTGGATTTTACACTTTTTTCAGATGGCCCTTTTGACCGGGGGGAAGTGAGACTTCATTGTAGTGCAGATTTCCTTTGCAAGCTTGCTTGGTTGGCCAAGAAGGGCGTATGCGTTTTTCCCTGAATATATTCAGGAAAAAACGCATACGCCCTTTTTGGCCAAGTGCATCATTGTGGACGTTCTGCCTCTTTTCCTATGCTTTCAATGCAATTCCAGTCTACCTCCTGAAATCGGTTTCCTGCAATTCTGCCCCGCATTCAAGTCCTCTTGGCAGCCTTACTTCAGTATATTTTTGGACGATAGCTGACATTTATAACTCTGCAGCTTTGTGCATTACAGTGGCCCTGAGCTCCTTTCTTCAACTCGCTTTCTTTTGAGATGGCCGCAACACTGCAGGATGGCTTCAGGCACTAATCTGGTTCCGGCACGGCACGCTGAGCCTTTGGCTATTTCCTCTTCCTGGTGGGAAATGAGAGTTAAATTTGCCCGTCCAGACACCTCCAGCTAGTCTCTCATTGGTTCTCCCTATTCCTGTTCATCTTCCACAGAAATTGCAAACTGGGCCAAACAGGAGGTTAAAGGGACTGACTCTCCAAGTCGGGAGAGTGTTAGTAAAGCGTCTGGAATGTTGCACCCGAGTACCAGGGTACGAAAACTGAGACATATTTGAACACGTCTCCCGATCACATGGTTGATCATACTCTAGGTTCCACATGCATGTTTTAGCTGAAGGAAGAATACCTTAAACCTGGGTAGTTGAAACCCGTGGTATGGGTACTATGCAATATGACTTCAAAGTGTCTTCATTTGCTCACCGAACCTCTCCAATCCTATCACTGCTGCGTTTATGCCCCGTACACATGCTTGATTCACTTTCGGAGACATAGCAATCCATAGGTTTTAAGATACTTACTAGTCAGGTACATTTTTAGGCGTTTAATATGCGGTATTGAGTCCATTTCGTTGAGCAAGGAGTAGCTCTTGTCTATTCCATATTTGGCTTAAGGAACTTTATCTGTGCTCATTTCAATCTCTGGTTTTATGCAGCACCCCAATTCACCTTTCCCCTTAAGCAAGCATAAGTTGGTTTTCTAAATTTGAGACCCTGTTCTGTTTTGGAATTCAGTTCCTGTGTAGCCAAGTTTACATTCCGTGTATTACTGATATCTTATGATGTTTCTTTTTTTGTGTGACTTATTTCAGTTAGAATCATCATACCTGAATCCACTCATTGTGCTGCTAAGGGCCTGGTGACATAGATTTCATTGCTGAGTGATATTGCTTTGTAAGTAAATACCACAACTTCTTTATCCATTTTTCACTTTCTGCGATGTTGAACTTGCACTGTAAACGAGGTTCTTGTAAACAGAGGCGTCCCAAACTTTGGGGTGGCTGTGTCTTTTTTATTTTAATTTCCCTAAGCTATAGGACCATAAGTGGAAGTGCCCTAGGCTCTGTTGCTTTGTTTCTTAGATGCTTCAGGAAACACCATACACTTCTCCCGAGTGTCTGTTGGCAATTTACATCCCACCCATCAGCATAACAAGGCTCCCAGTTCTCCATGGCCTGTCCTGCCTTTCTGGATTTTACACTTTTTTCAGATGGCCCTTTTGACCGGGGGGAAGTGAGACTTCATTGTAGTGCAGATTTCCTTTGCAAGTTTGCTTGGTTGGCCAAAAAGAGCGTATGCGTTTTTTCCTGAATATATTCAGGAAAAAACGCATACGCCCTTTATGGCCAAGTGCATCATTGTGGACGTTCTGCCTCTTTTCCTATGCTTTCAATGCAATTCCAGTCTACCTCCTGAAATCGGTTTCCTACAATTCTGCCCCGCTTTCAAGTCCTCTTGGCAGCCTTACTTTGGTATATTTTTGGACGATAGCTGTCATTTATAACTCTGCAGGTTTGTGAATTACAGTGGCCCTGAGCTCCTTTCTTCAACTCACTTTCTTTTGAGCTGGCCGCAACACCGCAGGATGGCTTCAGGCCCTAATCTGGTTCCGGCGCGGCACGCTGAGCCTTTGGTTATTTCCTCTTCCTGGTGGGAAATGAGAGTTAAATTTGCCCGTCCAGACACCTCCAGCTAGTCTCTCATTGGTTCTCCCTATTCCTGTTCATCTTCTGCAGAAATTGCAAACTGGGCCAAACAGGAGGTTAAAGGCGCTGACTCTCCAAGTGGGGAGAGTGTTAGTAAAGCGTCTGGAATGTTGCACCCGAGTACCGGGGAGGAAAACTGAGACATATTTGAACACGTCTCCTGTTCACACGGTTGATCATACTCTGGGTTCCACATGCATGTTTTAGCTGAAGGAAGAATACCTTAAACCTGGAGAGTTGAGACCCGTGGAATGGGTACCATGCAATATGACTTCAAAGGGTCTTCATTTGCTCACCGAACCTCTCCAATCCTATCACTGCTGCATTTATGCCCCTGTACACATGCTTGATTCTCTTTCGGAGACATAGCAATCCATAGGTTTTAAGATACTTACTAGTCAGGTATATTCTTAGGCGTTTAATTTGGGGTGTTGCGTCCATTTCGTTGAGCAAGGAGTAGCTCTTGTCTATTCCATATTTGGCTTAAGGAACTTTATCTGTGCTCATTTCAATCTCTGGTTTTATGCAGCACCCCAACTCACCTTTCCCCTTAAGCAAGCATAAGTTGGTTTTCTAAATTTGAGACCCTGTTCTGTTTTGGAATTCAGTTCTTGTGTAGCCCAGTTTATATTCCGTGTATTAGTGATATCTTATGATGTTTCTTTTTCTGTGTGACTTATTTCAGTTAGAATCATCGTACCTGAATCCACTCATTATGCTGCTACGGGCCTGATGACATAGATTTCATTGCTGAGTGATACTGCTTTGTACGTAAGTACCACAAGTTCTTTATCCATTTTTCAGTTTCTGTGATATTGAACTTGTACGGTAAATGAGGTTCTTGTAAAGAGAGGCGTCCCAAACTTTGGGGTGGCTGTGTCTTTTTGATTTTAATTTCCCTAAGCTATAGGACCATAAGTGGAAGTGCCCTAGGCTCTGTTGCTTTGTTTTTTAGATGTTTCAGGAAACACCATACACTTCTCCCGAGTGTCTGTTGGCAATTTACATCCCGCCCATCAGCATAACAAGGCTCCCAGTTCTCCATGGCCTGTCCTGCCTTTCTGGATTTTACACTTTTTTCAGATGGCCCTTTTGACCGGGGGGAAGTGAGACTTCATTGTAGTGCAGATTTCCTTTGCAAGCTTGCTTGGTTGGCCAAGAAGGGCGTATGCGTTTTTTCCTGAATATATTCAGGAAAAAACGCATACGCCCTTTTTGGCCAAGTGCATCATTGTGGACGTTCTGCCTCTTTTCCTATGCTTTCAATGCAATTCCAGTCTACCTCCTGAAATCGGTTTCCTGCAATTCTGCCCCGCATTCAAGTCCTCTTGGCAGCCTTACTTCAGTATATTTTTGGACGATAGCTGACATTTATAACTCTGCAGCTTTGTGCATTACAGTGGCCCTGAGCTCCTTTCTTCAACTCGCTTTCTTTTGAGATGGCCGCAACACTGCAGGATGGCTTCAGGCACTAATCTGGTTCCGGCACGGCACGCTGAGCCTTTGGCTATTTCCTCTTCCTGGTGGGAAATGAGAGTTAAATTTGCCCGTCCAGACACCTCCAGCTAGTCTCTCATTGGTTCTCCCTATTCCTGTTCATCTTCCACAGAAATTGCAAACTGGGCCAAACAGGAGGTTAAAGGGACTGACTCTCCAAGTCGGGAGAGTGTTAGTAAAGCGTCTGGAATGTTGCACCCGAGTACCAGGGTACGAAAACTGAGACATATTTGAACACGTCTCCCGATCACATGGTTGATCATACTCTAGGTTCCACATGCATGTTTTAGCTGAAGGAAGAATACCTTAAACCTGGGTAGTTGAAACCCGTGGTATGGGTACTATGCAATATGACTTCAAAGTGTCTTCATTTGCTCACCGAACCTCTCCAATCCTATCACTGCTGCGTTTATGCCCCGTACACATGCTTGATTCACTTTCGGAGACATAGCAATCCATAGGTTTTAAGATACTTACTAGTCAGGTACATTTTTAGGCGTTTAATATGCGGTATTGAGTCCATTTCGTTGAGCAAGGAGTAGCTCTTGTCTATTCCATATTTAGCTTAAGGAACTTTATCTGTGCTCATTTCAATCTCTGGTTTTATGCAGCACCCCAATTCACCTTTCCCCTTAAGCAAGCATAAGTTGGTTTTCTAAATTTGAGACCCTGTTCTGTTTTGGAATTCAGTTCCTGTGTAGCCAAGTTTACATTCCGTGTATTACTGATATCTTATGATGTTTCTTTTTCTGTGTGACTTATTTCAGTTAGAATCATCATACCTGAATCCACTCATTGTGCTGCTAAGGGCCTGATGACATAGATTTCATTGCTGAGTGATATTGCTTTGTAAGTAAATACCACAACTTCTTTATCCATTTTTCACTTTCTGCGATGTTGAACTTGCACTGTAAACGAGGTTCTTGTAAACAGAGGCGTCCCAAACTTTGGGGTGGCTGTGTCTTTTTTATTTTAATTTCCCTAAGCTATAGGACCATAAGTGGAAGTGCCCTAGGCTCTGTTGCTTTGTTTCTTAGATGCTTCAGGAAACACCATACACTTCTCCCGAGTGTCTGTTGGCAATTTACATCCCGCCCATCAGCATAACAAGGCTCCCAGTTCTCCATGGCCTGTCCTGCCTTTCTGGATTTTACACTTTTTTCAGATGGCCCTTTTGACCGGGGGGAAGTGAGACTTCATTGTAGTGCAGATTTCCTTTGCAAGTTTGCTTGGTTGGCCAAAAAGGGCGTATGCGTTTTTTCCTGAATATATTCAGGAAAAAACGCATACGCCCTTTTTGGCCAAGTGCATCATTGTGGACGTTCTGCCTCTTTTCCTATGCTTTCAATGCAATTCCAGTCTACCTCCTGAAATCGGTTTCCTGCAATTCTGCCCCGCTTTCAAGTCCTCTTGGCAGACTTACTTCAGTATATTTTTGGACGATAGCTGTCATTTATAACTCTGCAGGTTTGTTCATTACAGTGCCCCTGAGCTCCTTTCTTCAACTCGCTTTATTTTGAGCTGGCCGCAACACCGCAGGATGGCTTCAGGCCCTAATCTGGTTCCGGCACGGCACGCTGAGCCTTTCGTTATTTCCTCTTCCTGGTGGGAAATGAGAGTTAAATTTGCCCGTCCAGACACCTCCAGCTAGTCTCTCATTGGTTCTCCCTATTCCTGTTCATCTTCTGCAGAAATTGAAAACTGGGCCAAACAGGAGGTTAAAGACGCTGACTCTCCAAGTGGGGAGAGTGTTAGTAAAGCGTCTGGAATGTTGCACCCGAGGAACAGGGGAGGAAAACTGAGACATATTTGAACACGTCTCCCGTTCACATGGTTGATCATACTCTGGGTTCCACATGCATGATTTAGCTGAAGGAAGAATACCTTAAACCTGGAGAGTTGAGACCCGTGGAATGGGTACCATGCAATATGACTTCAAAGGGTCTTCATTTGCTCACCGAACCTCTCCAATCCTCTCACTGCTGCATTTATGCCCCTGTACACACGCTTGATTCTCTTATGGAGGCATAGCAATCCATAGGTTTTAAGATACTTACTATTCAGGTACATTCTTAGGCGTTTAATATGGGGTGTTGAGTCCATTTCGTTGAGCAAGGAGTAGCTCTTGTCTATTCCATATTTGGCTTAAGGAACTTTATCTGTGCTCATTTCAATCTCTGGTTTTATGCAGCACCCCAACTCACCTTTCCCCTTAAGCAAGCATAAGTTGGTTTTCTAAATTTGAGACCCTGTTCTGTTTTGGAATTCAGTTCCTGTGTAGACAAGTTTACATTCTGTGTATTAGTGATATCTTATGATGTTTCTTTTTCTGTGTGACTTATTTCAGTTAGAATCATCGTACCTGAATCCACTCATTATGCTGCTACGGGCCTGATGACATAGATTTCATTGCTGAGTGATACTGCATTGTACGTAAGTACCACAAGTTCTTTATCCATTTTTCACTTTCTGCGATGTTGAAGTTGTACGGTAAACAAGGTTCTTGTAAACAGAGGCGTCCCAAACTTTGGGGTGGCTGTGTCTTTTTGATTTTAATTTCCCTAAGCTATAGGACCATAAGTGGAAGTGCCATAGGCTCTGTTGCTTTGTTTTTTAGATGTTTCAGGAAACACCATACACTTCTCCCGAGTGTCTGTTGGCAATTTACATCCCGCCCATCAGCATAACAAGGCTCCCACTTCTCCATGGCCTGTCCTGCCTTTCTGGATTTTACACTTTTTTCAGATGGCCCTTTTGACCGGGGGGAAGTGAGACTTCATTGTAGTGCAGATTTCCTTTGCAAGTTTGCTTGGTTGGCCAAAAAGGGCGTATGCATTTTTTCCTGAATATATTCAGGAAAAAACGCATACGCCCTTTTTGGCCAAGTGCATCATTGTGGACGTTCTGCCTCTTTTCCTATGCTTTCAATGCAATTCCAGTCTACCTCCTGAAATCGGTTTCCTGCAATTCTGCCCCGCTTTCAAGTCCTCTTGGCAGCCTTACTTCAGTATATTTTTGGACGATAGCTGTCATTTATAACTCTGCAGGTTTGTGAATTACAGTGCCCCTGAGCTCCTTTCTTCAACTCGCTTTCTTGTGACCTGGCTGCAACACCCCAGGATGGCTTCAGGCCCTAATCTGGTTCGGGCACGGCATGCTGAGCCTTTGGTTAATTCCTCTTCCTGGTGGGAAATGAGAGTTAAATTTGCCCGTCCAGACACCTCCAGCTAGTCTCTCATTGGTTCTCGCTATTCCTGTTCATCTTCCGCAGAAATTGCAAACTGGGCCAAACAGGAGGTTAAAGGGACTGACTCTCCAAGTCGGGAGAGTGTTAGTAAAGCGTCTGGAATGTTGCACCCGAGTACCAGGGAACGAAAAGTGAGACATATTTGAACACGTTTCTTGATCACACGGTGGATCATACTCTGGGTTCCACATGCATGTTTTAGCTGAAGGAAGAATCCCTTAAACCTGGAGAGTTGAGACCCATGGAATGGGTACCATGCAATATGACTTCAAAGGGTCTTCATTTGCTCACCGAACCTCTCCAATCCTATCACTGCTGCGTTTATGCCCCTGTACACAGGCTTGGTTCTCTTTCGGAGACATAGCAATCCATAGGTTTTAAGATACTTACTAGTCAGGTACATTCTTAGGCGTTTAATATGCGGTGTTGAGTCCATTTCGTTGAGCAAGGAGTAGCTCTTGTCTATTCCATATTTGGCTTAAGGAACTTTATCTGTGCTCATTTCAATCTCTGGTTTTATGCAGCACCCCAACTCACCTTTCCCCTTAAGCAAGCATAAGTTGGTTTTCTAAATTTGAGACCCTGTTCTGTTTTGGAATTCAGTTCCTGTGTAGCCAAGTTTACATTCCGTGTATTAGTGATATCTTATGATGTTTCTTTTTCTGTGTGACTTATTTCAGTTAGAATCATCGTACCTGAATCCACTCATTATGCTGCTACATGCCTGATGACATAGATTTCATTGCTGAGTGATACTGCATTGTACGTAAGTACCACAATTTCTTTATCCATTTTTCACTTTTTGTGATATTGAACTTGTACCGTAAACGAGGTTCTTGTAAACAGAGGTGTCCCAAACTTTCGGGTGGCTCTGTCCTTTTGATTTTAATTTCCCTAATCTATAGGACCATAAGTGGAATTGCCCTAGGCTCTGTTACTTTGTTTTTTAGATGTTTCAGGAAACACCATACACTTCTCCCGAGTGTCTGTTGGCAATTTACATCCCGCCCATCAGCATAACAAGGCTCCCAGTTCTCCATGGCCTGTCCTGCCTTTCTGGATTTTACACTTTTTTCAGATGGCCCTTTTGACCGGGGGGAAGTGAGACTTCATTGTAGTGCAGATTTCCTTTAAAAGTTTGCTTGGTTGGCCAAAAAGGGCGTATGCGTTTTTTCCTGAATATATTCTGGAAAAAACGCATACGCCATTTTTGGCCAAGTGCATCATTGTGGACGTTCTGCCTCTTTTCCTATGCTTTCAATGCAATTCCAGTCTACCTCCTGAAATCGGTTTCCTGCAATTCTGCCCCGCTTTCAAGTCCTCTTGGCAGCCTTACTTCAGTATATTTTTGGACGATACCTGTCATTTATAACTCTGCAGGTTTGTGAATTACAGTGCCCCTGAGCTCCTTTCTTCAACTCGCTTTCTTGTGAGCTGGCCGCAACACCGCAGGATAGCTTCAGGCCCTAATCTGGTTCCGGAACGGCACGCTGAGCCTTTGGTTAATTCCTCTTCCTGGTGGGAAATAAGAGTTAAATTTGCCCGTCCAGACACCTCCAGCTAGTCTCTCATTGGTTCTCGCTATTCCTGTTCATCTTCCGCAGAAATTGCAAACTGGGCCAAACAGGAGGTTAAAGGGACTGACTCTCCAAGTCGGGAGAGTGTTAGTAAAGCCTCTGGAATGTTGCACCCTAGTACCAGCGTACGAAAACTGAGACATATTTGAACACGTCTCCTGATCACATGGTTGATCATACTCTAGGTTCCACATGCATGTTTTAGCTGAAGGAAGAATACCTTAAACCTGGGTAGTTGAAACCCTTGGAATGGGTACCATGCAATATGATTTTAAAGGGTCTTCATTTGCTCACCGAACCTCTCCAATCCTATCACTGCTGCGTTTATGACCCTGTACACATGCTTGATTCTCTTTCGGAGACATAGCAATCCATAGGTTTTAAGATACTTACTAGACAGGTACATTCTTAGGCGTTTAATATGCGATGTTGAGTCCATTTCGTTGAGAAAGGAGTATCTCTTGTCTATTCCATATATGGCTTACGGATCTTTATCTGTGCTCATTTCAATCTCTGTTTTTATGCAGCACCCCAACTCACCTTTACCCTTAAGCAAGCATAAGTTGGTTTTCTAAATTTGAGACCCTGTTCTGTTCTGTAATTCAGTTCCTGTGTAGCCAAGTTTACATTCCGTGTATTACTGATATCTTATGATGTTTCTTTTTCTGTGTGACTTATTTCAGTTAGAATAATCATACCTGAATCCACTCATTGTGCTGCTAAGGGCCTGATGACATAGATTTCATTGCTGAGTGATACTGCATTGTACGTAAGTACCACAAGTTCTTTATCCATTTTTTACTTTCTGTGATATTGAACTTGTACGGTAAACGAGGTTCTTGTAAACAGAGGCGTCCCAAACATTGGGGTGGCTGTGTCTTTTTGATTTTAATTTCCCTAAGCTATAGGACCATAAGTGGAAGTGCCCTAGGCTCTGTTGCTTTGTTTTTTAGATGTTTCAGGAAACACCATACACTTCTCCCGAGTGTCTGTTGGCAATTTACATCCCGCCCATCAGCATAACAAGGCTCCCAGTTCTCCATGGCCTGTCCTGCCTTTCTGGATTTTACACTTTTTTCAGATGGCCCTTTTGACCGGGGGGAAGTGAGACTTCATTGTAGTGCAGATTTCCTTTGCAAGCTTGCTTGGTTGGCCAAAAAGGGCGTATGCGTTTTTTCCTGAATATATTCAGGAAAAAACGCATACGCCCTTTTTGGCCAAGTGCATCATTGTGGACGTTCTGCCTCTTTTCCTATGCTTTCAATGCAATTCCAGTCTACCTCCTGAAATCGGTTTCCTGCAATTCTGCCCCGCTTTCAAGTCCTCTTGGCAGCCTTACTTCAGTATATTTTTGGACGATACCTGTCATTTATAACTCTGCAGGTTTGTGAATTACAGTGCCCCTGAGCTCCTTTCTTTAACTCGCTTTCTTTTGAGCTGGCCGCAACACCGCAGGATGTCTTCAGGCCCTAATCTGGTTCCGGCACGGCACGCTGAGCCTTTGGTTATTTCCTCTTCCTGGTGGGAAATGAGAGTTAAATTTGCCCGTCCAGACACCTCCAGCTAGTCTCTCATTGGTTCTCACTATTCCTGTTCATCTTCCGCAGAAATTGCAAACTGGGCCAAACAGGAGGTTAAAGGGACTGACTCTCCAAGTCGGGAGAGTGTTAGTAAAGCGTCTGGAATGTTGCACCCGAGTACCAGGGGAGGAAAACTGAGACATATCTGAACACGTCTCCCGTTCACACGGTTGATCATACTCTGGGTTCCACATGCATGTTTTAGCTGAAGGAAGAATACCTTAAACCTGGAGAGTTGAGACCCGTGGAATGGGTACCATGCAATATGACTTCAAAGGGTCTTCATTTGCTCACCGAACCTCTCCAATCCTATCACTGATGCGTTTATGCCCCTGTACACACGCTTGATTCTCTTTTGGAGACATAGCAATCCATAGGTTTTAAGATACTTACTAGTCAGGTACATTCTTAGGCGTTTAATATGGGGTGTTGTGTCCATTTCGTTGAGCAAGGAGTAGCTCTTGTCTATTCCATATTTGGCTTAAGGAACTTTATCTGTGCTCATTTCAATCTCTGGTTTTATGCAGCACCCCAACTCACCTTTCCCCTTAAGCAAGCATAAGTTGGTTTTCTAAATTTGAGACCCTGTTCTGTTTTGGAATTCAGTTCCTGTGTAGCCAAGTTTACATTCCGTGTATTAGTGATATCTTATGATGTTTCTTTTTCTGTGTGACTTATTTCAGTTAGAATCATCGTACCTGAATCCACTCATTATGCTGCTACATGCCTGATGACATAGATTTCATTGCTGAGTGATACTGCATTGTACGTAAGTACCACAATTTCTTTATCCATTTTTCACTTTTTGTGATGTTGAACTTGTACCGTAAACGAGGTTCTTGTAAACAGAGGTGTCCCAAACTTTCGGGTGGCTGTGTCCTTTTGATTTTAATTTCCCTAATCTATAGGACCATAAGTGGAATTGCCCTAGGCTCTGTTACTTTGTTTTTTAGATGTTTCAGGAAACACCATACACTTCTCCCGAGTGTCTGTTGGCAATTTACATCCCGCCCATCAGCATAACAAGGCTCCCAGTTCTCCATGGCCTGTCCTGCCTTTCTGGATTTTACACTTTTTTCACATGGCCCTTTTGACCGGGGGGAAGTGAGACTTCATTGTAGTGCAGATTTCCTTTGAAAGTTTGCTTGGTTGGCCAAAAAGGGCGTATGCGTTTTTTCCTGAATATATTCTGGAAAAAACGCATACGCCATTTTTGGCCAAGTGCATCATTGTGGACGTTCTGCCTCTTTTCCTATGCTTTCAATGCAATTCCAGTCTACCTCCTGAAATCGGTTTCCTGCAATTCTGCCCCGCTTTCAAGTCCTCTTGGCAGCCTTACTTCAGTATATTTTTGGACGATAGCTGTCATTTATAACACTGCAGGTTTGTGAATTACAGTGCCCCTGATCTCCTTTCTTCAACTCGCTTTCTTGTGAGCTGGCCGCAACACCGCAGGATGGCTTCAGGCCCTAATCTGGTTCTGGAACGGCACGGTGAGCCTTTGGTTAATTCCTCTTCCTGGTGGGAAATGAGAGTTAAATTTGCCCGTCCAGACACCTCCAGCTAGTCTCTCATTGGTTCTCGCTATTCCTGTTCATCTTCCGCAGAAATTGCAAACTGGGCCAAACAGGAGGTTAAAGGGACTGACTCTCCAAGTCGGGAGAGTGTTAGTAAAGCGTCTGGAATGTTGCACCCTAGTACCAGCGTACGAAAACTGAGACATATTTGAACACGTCTCCTGATCACATGGTTGATCATACTCTAGGTTCCACATGCATGTTTTAGCTGAAGGAAGAATACCTTAAACCTGGGTAGTTGAAACCCTTGGAATGGGTACCATGCAATATGATTTTAAAGGGTCTTCATTTGCTCACCGAACCTCTCCAATCCTATCACTGCTGCGTTTATGACCCTGTACACATGCTTGATTCTCTTTCGGAGACATAGCAATCCATAGGTTTTAAGATACTTACTAGACAGGTACATTCTTAGGCGTTTAATATGCGATGTTGAGTCCATTTCGTTGAGAAAGGAGTATCTCTTGTCTATTCCATATATGGCTTAAGGATCTTTATCTGTGCTCATTTCAATCTCTGTTTTTATGCAGCACCCCAACTCACCTTTACCCTTAAGCAAGCATAAGTTGGTTTTCTAAATTTGAGACACTGTTCTGTTCTGTAATTCAGTTCCTGTGTAGCCAAGTTTACATTCCGTGTATTACTGATATCTTATGATGTTTCTTTTTCTGTGTGACTTATTTCAGTTAGAATAATCATACCTGAATCCACTCATTGTGCTGCTAAGGGCCTGATGACATAGATTTCATTGCTGAGTGATACTGCATTGTACGTAAGTACCACAAGTTCTTTATCCATTTTTCACTTTCTGTGATATTGAACTTGTACGGTAAACGAGGTTCTTGTAAACAGAGGCGTCCCAAACTTTGGGGTGGCTGTGTCTTTTTGATTTTAATTTCCCTAAGCTATAGGACCATAAGTGGAAGTGCCCTAGGCTCTGTTGCTTTGTTTTTTAGATGTTTCAGGAAACACCATACACTTCTCCCGAGTGTCTGTTGGCAATTTACATCCCGCCCATCAGCATAACAAGGCTCCCAGTTCTCCATGGCCTGTCCTGCCTTTATGGATTTTACACTTTTTTCAGATGGCCCTTTTGACCGGGGGGAAGTGAGACTTCATTGTAGTGCAGATTTCCTTTGCAAGTTTGCTTGGTTGGCCAAAAAGGGCGTATGCGTTTTTTTCTGAATATATTCAGGAAAAAATGCATACGCCCTTTTTGGCAAAGTGCATCATTGTGGACGTTCTGCCTCTTTTCCTATGCTTTCAATGCAATTCCAGTCTACCTCCTGAAATCAGTTTCCTGCAATTCTGCCCCGGTTTCAAGTCCTCTTGGCAGCCTTACTTCAGTATATTTTTGGACGAGAGCTGTCATTTATAACTCTGCAGGTTTGTGAATTACAGTGCCCCTGAGCTCCTTTCTTCAACTCGCTTTCTTTTGAGCTGGCCGCAACACCGCAGGATGGCTTCAGGCCCTAATCTGGATCCGGCACGGCACGCTGAGCCTTTGGTTATTTCCTCTTCCTGGTGGGAAATGAGAGTTAAATTTGCCCGTCCAGACACCTCCAGCTAGTCTCTCATTGTTTCTCGCTATTCCTGTTCATCTTCCGCAGAAATTGCAAACTGGGCCAAACAGGAGGTTAAAGGGACTGACTCTCCATGTCGGGAGAGTGTTAGTAAAGCATCTGGAATGTTGCACCCGAGTACCAGGGGAGGAAAAGTGAGACATATCTGAACACGTCTCCCGTTCACACGGTTGATCATACTCTGGGTTCCACATGCATGTTTTAGCTGAAGGAAGAATACCTTAAACCTGGAGAGTTGAGACCCGTGGAATGGGTACCATGCAATATGACTTCAAAGGGTCTTCATTTGCTCACCGAACCTCTCCAATCCTATCACTGATGCGTTTATGCCCCTGTACACACGCTTGATTCTCTTTTGGAGACATAGCAATCCATAGGTTTTAAGATACTTACTAGTCAGGTACATTCTTAGGCGTTTAATATGGGGTGTTGTGTCCATTTCGTTGAGCAAGGAGTAGCTCTTGTCTATTCCATATTTGGCTTAAGGAACTTTATCTGTGCTCATTTCAATCTCTGGTTTTATGCAGCACCCCAACTCACCTTTCCCCTTAAGCAAGCATAAGTTGGTTTTCTAAATTTGAGACCCTGTTCTGTTTTGGAATTCAGTTCCTGTGTAGCCAAGTTTACATTCCGTGTATTAGTGATATCTTATGATGTTTCTTTTTCTGTGTGACTTATTTCAGTTAGAATCATCGTACCTGAATCCACTCATTATGCTGCTACATGCCTGATGACATAGATTTCATTGCTGAGTGATACTGCATTGTACGTAAGTACCACAATTTCTTTATCCATTTTTCACTTTTTGTGATGTTGAACTTGTACCGTAAACGAGGTTCTTGTAAACAGAGGTGTCCCAAACTTTCGGGTGGCTGTGTCCTTTTGATTTTAATTTCCCTAATCTATAGGACCATAAGTGGAATTGCCCTAGGCTCTGTTACTTTGTTTTTTAGATGTTTCAGGAAACACCATACACTTCTCCCGAGTGTCTGTTGGCAATTTACATCCCGCCCATCAGCATAACAAGGCTCCCAGTTCTCCATGGCCTGTCCTGCCTTTCTGGATTTTACACTTTTTTCAGATGGCCCTTTTGACCGGGGGGAAGTGAGACTTCATTGTAGTGCAGATTTCCTTTGAAAGTTTGCTTGGTTGGCCAAAAAGGGCGTATGCGTTTTTTCCTGAATATATTCTGGAAAAAACGCATACGCCATTTTTGGCCAAGTGCATCATTGTGGACGTTCTGCCTCTTTTCCTATGCTTTCAATGCAATTCCAGTCTACCTCCTGAAATCGGTTTCCTGCAATTCTGCCCCGCTTTCAAGTCCTCTTGGCAGCCTTACTTCAGTATATTTTTGGACGATAGCTGTCATTTATAACACTGCAGGTTTGTGAATTACAGTGCCCCTGATCTCCTTTCTTCAACTCGCTTTCTTGTGAGCTGGCCGCAACACCGCAGGATGGCTTCAGGCCCTAATCTGGTTCTGGAACGGCACGGTGAGCCTTTGGTTAATTCCTCTTCCTGGTGGGAAATGAGAGTTAAATTTGCCCGTCCAGACACCTCCAGCTAGTCTCTCATTGGTTCTCGCTATTCCTGTTCATCTTCCGCAGAAATTGCAAACTGGGCCAAACAGGAGGTTAAAGGGACTGACTCTCCAAGTCGGGAGAGTGTTAGTAAAGCGTCTGGAATGTTGCACCCTAGTACCAGCGTACGAAAACTGAGACATATTTGAACACGTCTCCTGATCACATGGTTGATCATACTCTAGGTTCCACATGCATGTTTTAGCTGAAGGAAGAATACCTTAAACCTGGGTAGTTGAAACCCTTGGAATGGGTACCATGCAATATGATTTTAAAGGGTCTTCATTTGCTCACCGAACCTCTCCAATCCTATCACTGCTGCGTTTATGACCCTGTACACATGCTTGATTCTCTTTCGGAGACATAGCAATCCATAGGTTTTAAGATACTTACTAGACAGGTACATTCTTAGGCGTTTAATATGCGATGTTGAGTCCATTTCGTTGAGAAAGGAGTATCTCTTGTCTATTCCATATATGGCTTAAGGATCTTTATCTGTGCTCATTTCAATCTCTGTTTTTATGCAGCACCCCAACTCACCTTTACCCTTAAGCAAGCATAAGTTGGTTTTCTAAATTTGAGACACTGTTCTGTTCTGTAATTCAGTTCCTGTGTAGCCAAGTTTACATTCCGTGTATTACTGATATCTTATGATGTTTCTTTTTCTGTGTGACTTATTTCAGTTAGAATAATCATACCTGAATCCACTCATTGTGCTGCTAAGGGCCTGATGACATAGATTTCATTGCTGAGTGATACTGCATTGTACGTAAGTACCACAAGTTCTTTATCCATTTTTCACTTTCTGTGATATTGAACTTGTACGGTAAACGAGGTTCTTGTAAACAGAGGCGTCCCAAACTTTGGGGTGGCTGTGTCTTTTTGATTTTAATTTCCCTAAGCTATAGGACCATAAGTGGAAGTGCCCTAGGCTCTGTTGCTTTGTTTTTTAGATGTTTCAGGAAACACCATACACTTCTCCCGAGTGTCTGTTGGCAATTTACATCCCGCCCATCAGCATAACAAGGCTCCCAGTTCTCCATGGCCTGTCCTGCCTTTATGGATTTTACACTTTTTTCAGATGGCCCTTTTGACCGGGGGGAAGTGAGACTTCATTGTAGTGCAGATTTCCTTTGCAAGTTTGCTTGGTTGGCCAAAAAGGGCGTATGCGTTTTTTTCTGAATATATTCAGGAAAAAATGCATACGCCCTTTTTGGCAAAGTGCATCATTGTGGACGTTCTGCCTCTTTTCCTATGCTTTCAATGCAATTCCAGTCTACCTCCTGCAATCAGTTTCCTGCAATTCTGCCCCGGTTTCAAGTCCTCTTGGCAGCCTTACTTCAGTATATTTTTGGACGAGAGCTGTCATTTATAACTCTGCAGGTTTGTGAATTACAGTGCCCCTGAGCTCCTTTCTTCAACTCGCTTTCTTTTGAGCTGGCCGCAACACCGCAGGATGGCTTCAGGCCCTAATCTGGATCCGGCACGGCACGCTGAGCCTTTGGTTATTTCCTCTTCCTGGTGGGAAATGAGAGTTAAATTTGCCCGTCCAGACACCTCCAGCTAGTCTCTCATTGTTTCTCGCTATTCCTGTTCATCTTCCGCAGAAATTGCAAACTGGGCCAAACAGGAGGTTAAAGGGACTGACTCTCCATGTCGGGAGAGTGTTAGTAAAGCATCTGGAATGTTGCACCCGAGTACCAGGGGAGGAAAAGTGAGACATATTTGAACACGTCTCCCGTTCACATGGTTGATCATACTCTGGGTCACACATGCATGTTTTAGCTGAAGGAAGAATACCTTAAACCTGGAGAGTTGAGACCCGTGTAATGGGTACCATGCAATATGACTTCAAAGGGTCTTCATTTGCTCACCGAACCTCTCCAATCCTATCACTGCTGCGTTTATGCCCCTGTACACACGCTTGATTCTCTTATGGAGACATAGCAATCCATAGGTTTTAAGATACTTACTATTCAGGTACATTCTTAGGCGTTTAATATGGGGTGTTGAGTCCATTTCGTTGTGCAAGGAGTAGCTCTTGTCTATTCCATATTTGGCTTAAGGAACTTTATCTGTGCTCATTTCAATCTCTGGTTTTATGCAGCACCCCAACTCACCTTTCCCCTTAAGCAAGCATAAGTTGGTTTTCTAAATTTGAGACCCTGTTCTGTTTTGGAATTCAGTTCCTGTGTAGCCAAGTTTACATTCCGTGTATTAGTGATATCTTATGATGTTTGTTTTTCTGTGTGACTTATTTCAGTTAGAATCATCATACCTGAATCCACTCATTGTGCTGCTAAGGCCCTGATGACATAGATTTCATTGCTGAGTGATATTGCTTTGTAAGTAAATACCACAACTTCTTTATCCATTTTTCACTTTCTGTGATGTTGAACTTGTACTGTAAACGAGGTTCTTGTAAACAGAGGCGTCCCAAACTTTGGGGTGGCTGTGTCCTTTTGATTTTAATTTCCCTAAGCTATAGGACCATAAGTGGAAGTGCCCTAGGCTCTGTTGCTTTGTTTTTTAGATGTTTCAGGAAACACCATACACTTCTCCCGAGTGTCTGTTGGCAATTTACATCCCGCCCATCAGCATAACAAGGCTCCCAGTTCTCCATGGCCTGTCCTGCCTTTCTGGATTTTACACTTTTTTCAGATGGCCCTTTTGAACGGGGGGAAGTGAGACTTCATTGTAGTGCAGATTTCCTTTGAAAGTATGCTTGGTTGGCGAAAAAGGGCGTATGCGTTTTTTCCTGAATATATTCAGGAAAAAACGCATACGCCCTTTTTGGCCAAGTGCATCATTGTGGACGTTCTGCCTCTTTTCCTATGCTTTCAATGCAATTCCAGTCTACCTCCTGAAATCGGTTTCCTGCAATTCTGCCCCGTTTTCAAGTCCTCTTGGCAGCCTTACTTCAGTATATTTTTGGACGATAGCTGTCATTTATAACTCTGCAGGTTTGTGAATTACAGTGCCCCTGAGCTCCTTTCTTCAACTCGCTTTCTTGTGACCTGGCCGCAACACCGCAGGATGGCTTCAGGCCCTAATCTGGTTCCGGCACGGCACGCTGAGCCTTTGGTTAATTCCTCTTCCTGGTGGGAAATGAGAGTTAAATTTGCCCGTCCAGACACCTCCAGCTAGTCTCTCATTGTTTCTCGCTATTCCTGTTCATCTTCCGCAGAAATTGCAAACTGGGCCAAACAGGAGGTTAAAGGGACTGACTCTCCATGTCGGGAGAGTGTTAGTAAAGCATCTGGAATGTTGCACCTGAGTACCAGGGGAGGAAAAGTGAGACATATTTGAACACGTCTCCCGTTCACATGGTTGATCATACTCTGGGTCACACATGCATGTTTTAGCTGAAGGAAGAATACCTTAAACCTGGAGAGTTGAGACCCGTGTAATGGGTACCATGCAATATGACTTCAAAGGGTCTTCATTTGCTCACCGAACCTCTCCAATCCTATCACTGCTGCGTTTATGCCCCTGTACACACGCTTGATTCTCTTATGGAGACATAGCAATCCATAGGTTTTAAGATACTTACTATTCAGGTACATTCTTAGGCGTTTAATATGGGGTGTTGAGTCCATTTCGTTGTGCAAGGAGTAGCTCTTGTCTATTCCATATTTGGCTTAAGGAACTTTATCTGTGCTCATTTCAATCTCTGGTTTTATGCAGCACCCCAACTCACCTTTCCCCTTAAGCAAGCATAAGTTGGTTTTCTAAATTTGAGACCCTGTTCTGTTTTGGAATTCAGTTCCTGTGTAGCCAAGTTTACATTCCGTGTATTAGTGATATCTTATGATGTTTCTTTTTCTGTGTGACTTATTTCAGTTAGAATCATCATACCTGAATCCACTCATTGTGCTGCTAAGGCCCTGATGACATAGATTTCATTGCTGAGTGATATTGCTTTGTAAGTAAATACCACAACTTCTTTATCCATTTTTCACTTTCTGTGATGTTGAACTTGTACTGTAAACGAGGTTCTTGTAAACAGAGGCGTCCCAAACTTTGGGGTGGCTGTGTCCTTTTGATTTTAATTTCCCTAAGCTATAGGACCATAAGTGGAAGTGCCCTAGGCTCTGTTGCTTTGTTTTTTAGATGTTTCAGGAAACACCATACACTTCTCCCGAGTGTCTGTTGGCAATTTACATCCCGCCCATCAGCATAACAAGGCTCCCAGTTCTCCATGGCCTGTCCTGCCTTTCTGGATTTTACACTTTTTTCAGATGGCCCTTTTGAACGGGGGGAAGTGAGACTTCATTGTAGTGCAGATTTCCTTTGCAAGCTTGCTTGGTTGGCCAAAAAGGGCGTATGCGTTTTTTCCTGAATATATTCAGGAAAAAACGCATACGCCCTTTTTGGCCAAGTGCATCATTGTGGACGTTCTGCCTCTTTTCCTATGCTTTCAATGCAATTCCAGTCTACCTCCTGAAATCGGTTTCCTGCAATTCTGCCCCGTTTTCAAGTCCTCTTGGCAGCCTTACTTCAGTATATTTTTGGACGATAGCTGTCATTTATAACTCTGCAGGTTTGTGAATTACAGTGCCCCTGAGCTCCTTTCTTCAACTCGCTTTCTTGTGACCTGGCCGCAACACCGCAGGATGGCTTCAGGCCCTAATCTGGTTCCGGCACGGCACGCTGAGCCTTTGGTTAATTCCTCTTCCTGGTGGGAAATGAGAGTTAAATTTGCCCGTCCAGACACCTCCAGCTAGTCTCTCATTGTTTCTCGCTATTCCTGTTCATCTTCCGCAGAAATTGCAAACTGAGCCAAACAGGAGGTTAAAGGCGCTGACTCTCCAACTGGGGAGAGTGTTAGTAAAGCGTCTGGAATGTTGCACCCGAGTACCAGAGGAGGAAAACTGAGACATATCTGAACACGTCTCCCGTTCACACGGTTGATCATACTCTGGGTTCCACATGCATGTTTAGCTGAAGGAAGAATACCTTAAACCTGGAGAGTTGAGACCCGTGGAATGGGTACCATGCAATATGACTTCAAAGGGTCTTCATTTGCTCATCGAACCTCTCCAATCCTATCACTGCTGCATTTATGTCGCTGTACACATGCTTGATTCTCTTTTGGAGACATAGCAATCCATAGGTTTTAAGATACATACTAGTCAGGTACATTGTTAGGCGTTTAATATGGGGTGTTGAGTCCATTTCGTTGAGCAAGGAGTAGCTCTTGTCTATTCCATATTTGGCTTAAGGAACTTTATCTGTGCTCATTTCAATCTCTGGTTTTATGCAGCACCTCAACTCACCTTTCCCCTTAAGCAAGCATAAGTTGGTTTTCTGAATTTGAGACCCTGTTCTGTTTTGGAATTCAGTTCCTGTGTAGCCAAGTTTACATTCCGTGTATTAGTGATATCTTATGATGTTTCTTTTTCTGTGTGACTTCTTTCAGTTAGAATCATCGTACCTGAATCCACTCATTATGCTGCTACATGCCTGATGACATAGATTTCATTGCTGAGTGATACTGCATTGTACGTAAGTACCACAATTTCTTTATCCATTTTTCACTTTCTGTGATATTGAACTTGTACCGTAAACGAGGTTCTTGTAAACAGAGGCGTCCCAAATTTTCGGGTGGCTGTGTCCTTTTGATTTTAATTTCCCTAATCTATAGGACCATAAGTGGAAGTGCCCTAGGCTCTGTTGCTTTGTTTTTTAGATGTTTCAGGAAACACCATACACTTCTCCCGAGTGTCTGTTGGCAATTTACATCCCGCCCATCAGCATAACAAGGCTCCCAGTTCTCCATGGCCTGTCCTGCCTTTCTGGATTTTACACTTTTTGCAGATGGCCCTTTTGACCGGGGGGAAGTGAGACTTCATTGTAGTGCAGATTTCCTTTGCAAGTTTGCTTGGTTGGCCAAAAAGGGCGTATGCGTTTTTTCCTGAATATATTCAGGAGAAAACGCATACGCCCTTTTTGGCCAAGTGCATCATTGGGGACGTTCTGCCTCTTTTCCTATGCTTTCAATGCAATTCCAGTCTACCTCCTGAAATCGGTTTCCTGCAATTCTGCCCCGCTTTCAAGTACTCTTGGCAGCCTTACTTCAGTATATTTTTGGACGATAGCTGTCATTTATAACTCTGCAGGTTTGTGAATTACAGTGCCCCTGAGCTCCTTTCTTCAACTCGCTTTCTTTTCAGCTGGCCGCAACACCGCAGGATGGCTTCAGGCCCTAATCTGGTTCCGGCATGGCACGCTGAGCCTTTGGTTAATTCCTCTTCCTGGTGGGAAATGAGAGTTAAATTTGCCCGTCCAGACACCTCCAGCTAGTCTATCATTGTTTCTCGCTATTCCTGTTCATCTTCCGCAGAAATTGCAAACTGGGCCAAACAGGAGGTTAAAGGGACTGACTCTCCATGTCGGGAGAGTGTTAGTAAAGCATCTGGAATGTTGCACCCGAGTACCAGGGGAGGAAAACTGAGACATATTTGAACACGTCTCCCGTTCACATGGTTGATCATACTCTGGGTTCCACATGCATGTTTTAGCTGAAGGAAGAATACCTTAAACCTGGAGAGTTGAGACCCGTGTAATGGGTACCATGCAATATGACTTCAAATGGTCTTCATTTGCTCACCGAACCTCTCCAATCCTATCACTGCTGTGTTTATGCCCCTGTACACACGCTTGATTCTCTTATGGAGACATAGCAATCCATAGGTTTTAAGATACTTACTAGTCAGGTACATTCTTAGGCGTTTAATATGGGGTGTTGAGTCCATTTCGTTGTGCAAGGAGTAGCTCTTGTCTATTCCATATTTGGCTTAAGGAACTTTATCTGTGCTCATTTCAATCTCTGGTTTTATGCAGCACCCCAACTCACCTTTCCCCTTAAGCAAGCATAAGTTGGTTTTCTAAATTTGAGACCCTGTTCTGTTTTGGAATTCAGTTCCTGTGTAGCCAAGTTTACATTCCGTGTATTAGTGATATCTTATGATGTTTCTTTTTCTGTGTGACTTCTTTCAGTTAGAATCATCGTACCTGAATCCACTCATTATGCTGCTACATGCCTGATGACATAGATTTCATTGCTGAGTGATACTGCATTGTACGTAAGTACCACAATTTCTTTATCCATTTTTCACTTTCTGTGATATTGAACTTGTACCGTAAACGAGGTTCTTGTAAACAGAGGCGTCCCAAACTTTCGGGTGGCTGTGTCCTTTTGATTTTAATTTCCCTAATCTATAGGACCATAAGTGGAAGTGCCCTAGGCTCTGTTGCTTTGTTTTTTAGATGTTTCAGGAAACACCATACACTTCTCCCGAGTGTCTGTTGGCAATTTACATCCCGCCCATCAGCATACCAAGGCTCCCAGTTCTCCATGGCCTGTCCTGCCTTTCTGGATTTTACACTTTTTGCAGATGGCCCTTTTGACCGGGGGGAAGTGAGACTTCATTGTAGTGCAGATTTCCTTTGCAAGTTTGCTTGGTTGGCCAAAAAGGGCGTATGCGTTTTTTCCTGAATATATTCAGGAAAAAATGCATACGCCCTTTTTGGCCAAGTGCATCATTGTGGACGTTCTGCCTCTTTTCCTATGCTTTCAATGCAATTCCAGTCTACCTCCTGAAATCAGTTTCCTGCAATTCTGCCCCGCTTTCAAGTCCTCTTGGCAGCCTTACTTCAGTATATTTTTGGACGAGAGCTGTCATTTATAACTCTGCAGGTTTGTGAATTACAGTGCCCCTGAGCTCCTTTCTTCAACTCGCTTTCTTTTGAGCTGGCCGCAACACCGCAGGATGGCTTCAGGCCCTAATCTGGTTCCGGCACGGCACGCTGAGTCTTTGGTTATTTCCTCTTCCTGGTGGGAAATGAGAGTTAAATTTGCCCGTCCAGACACCTCCAGCTAGTCTCTCATTGTTTCTCGCTATTCCTGTTCATCTTCCGCAGAAATTGCAAACTGGGCCAAACAGGAGGTTAAAGGGACTGACTCTCCATGTCGGGAGAGTGTTAGTAAAGCATCTGGAATGTTGCACTCGAGTACCAGGGGAGGAAAACTGAGACATATCTGAACACGTCTCCCGTTCACACGGTTGATCATACTCTGGGTTCCACATGCATGTTTTAGCTGAAGGAAGAATACCTTAAACCTGGAGAGTTGAGACCCGTGGAATGGGTACTATGCAATATGACTACAAAGGGTCTTCATTTGCTCACCGAACCTCTCCAATCCTATCACTGCTGCGTTTATGCCCCTGTACACACGCTTGATTCCCTTTCGGAGACATAGCAATCCATAGGTTTTAAGATACATACTAGTCAGGTACATTCTTAGGCGTTTAATATGGGGTGTTGAGTCCATTTCGTTGTGCAAGGAGTAGCTCTTGTCTATTCCATATTTGGCTTAAGGAACTTTATCTGTGCTCATTTCAATCTCTGGTTTTATGCAGCACCCCAACTCACCTTTCCCCTTAAGCAAGCATAAGTTGGTTTTCTAAATTTGAGACCCTGTTCTGTTTTGGAATTCAGTTCCTGTGTAGCCAAGTTTACATTCCGTGTATTAGTGATATCTTATGATGTTTCTTTTTCTGTGTGACTTATTTCAGTTAGAATCATCATACCTGAATCCACTCATTGTGCTGCTAAGGCCCTGATGACATAGATTTCATTGCTGAGTGATATTGCTTTGTAAGTAAATACCACAACTTCTTTATCCATTTTTCACTTTCTGTGATGTTGAACTTGTACTGTAAACGAGGTTCTTGTAAACAGAGGCGTCCCAAACTTTGGGGTGGCTGTGTCCTTTTGATTTTAATTTCCCTAAGCTATAGGACCATAAGTGGAAGTGCCCTAGGCTCTGTTGCTTTGTTTTTTAGATGTTTCAGGAAACACCATACACTTCTCCCCAGTGTCTGTTGGCAATTTACATCCCGCCCATCAGCATAACAAGGCTCCCAGTTCTCCATGGCCTGTCCTGCCTTTCTGGATTTTACACTTTTTTCAGATGGCCCTTTTGAACGGGGGGAAGTGAGACTTCATTGTAGTGCAGATTTCCTTTGAAAGTATGCTTGGTTGGCCAAAAAGGGCGTATGCGTTTTTTCCTGATTCAGGAAAAAACGCATACGCCCTTTTTGGCCAAGTGCATCATTGTGGACGTTCTGCCTCTTTTCCTATGCTTTCAATGCAATTCCAGTCTACCTCCTGAAATCGGTTTCCTGCAATTCTGCCCCGTTTTCAAGTCCTCTTGGCAGCCTTACTTCAGTATATTTTTGGACGATAGCTGTCATTTATAACTCTGCAGGTTTGTGAATTACAGTGCCCCTGAGCTCCTTTCTTCAACTCGCTTTCTTGTGACCTGGCCGCAACACCGCAGGATGGCTTCAGGCCCTAATCTGGTTCCGGCACAGCACGCTGAGCCTTTGGTTAATTCCTCTTCCTGGTGGGAAATGAGAGTTAAATTTGCCCGTCCAGACACCTCCAGCTAGTCTCTCATTGTTTCTCGCTATTCCTGTTCATCTTCCGCAGAAATTGCAAACTGGGCCAAACAGGAGGTTAAAGGCGCTGACTCTCCAACTGGGGAGAGTGTTAGTAAAGCGTCTGGAATGTTGCACCCGAGTACCAGGGGAGGAAAACTGAGACATATCTGAACACGTCTCCCGTTCACACGGTTGATCATACTCTGGGTTCCACATGCATGTTTTAGCTGAAGGAAGAATACCTTAAACCTGGAGAGTTGAGACCCGTGGAATGGGTACCATGCAATATGACTACAAAGGGTCTTCATTTGCTCATCGAACCTCTCCAATCCTATCACTGCTGCATTTATGTCGCTGTACACACGCTTGATTCTCTTTTGGAGACATAGCAATCCATAGGTTTTAAGATACATACTAGTCAGTTACATTCTTAGGCGTTTAATATGGGGTGTTGAGTCCATTTCGTTGAGCAAGGAGTAGCTCTTGTCTATTCCATATTTGGCTTAAGGAACTTTATCTGTGCTCATTTCAATCTCTGGTTTTATGCAGCACCCCAACTCACCTTTCCCCTTAAGCAAGCATAAGTTGGTTTTCTGAATTTGAGACCCTGTTCTGTTTTGGAATTCAGTTCCTGTGTAGCCAAGTTTACATTCCGTGTATTAGTGATATCTTATGATGTTTCTTTTTCTGTGTGACTTCTTTCAGTTAGAATCATCGTACCTGAATCCACTCATTATGCTGCTACATGCCTGATGACATAGATTTCATTGCTGAGTGATACTGCATTGTACGTAAGTACCACAATTTCTTTATCCATTTTTCACTTTCTGTGATATTGAACTTGTACCGTAAACGAGGTTCTTGTAAACAGAGGCGTCCCAAACTTTCGGGTGGCTGTGTCCTTTTGATTTTAATTTCCCTAATCTATAGGACCATAAGTGGAAGTGCCCTAGGCTCTGTTGCTTTGTTTTTTAGATGTTTCAGGAAACACCATACACTTCTCCCGAGTGTCTGTTGGCAAATTACATCCCGCCCATCAGCATAACAAGGCTCCCAGTTCTCCATGGCCTGTCCTGCCTTTCTGGATTTTACACTTTTTTCAGATGGCCCTTTTGAACGGGGGGAAGTGAGACTTCATTGTAGTGCAGATTTCCTTTGAAAGTATGCTTGGTTGGCCAAAAAGGGCGTATGCGTTTTTTCCTGATTCAGGAAAAAACGCATACGCCCTTTTTGGCCAAGTGCATCATTGTGGACGTTCTGCCTCTTTTCCTATGCTTTCAATGCAATTCCAGTCTACCTCCTGAAATCGGTTTCCTGCAATTCTGCCCCGTTTTCAAGTCCTCTTGGCAGCCTTAATTCAGTATATTTTTGGACGATAGCTGTCATTTATAACTCTGCAGGTTTGTGAATTACAGTGCCCCTGAGCTCCTTTCTTCAACTCGCTTTCTTGTGACCTGGCCGCAACACCGCAGGATGGCTTCAGGCCCTAATCTGGTTCCGGCACGGCACGCTGAGCCTTTGGTTAATTCCTCTTCCTGGTGGGAAATGAGAGTTAAATTTGCCCGTCCAGACACCTCCAGCTAGTCTCTCATTGTTTCTCGCTATTCCTGTTCATCTTCCGCAGAAATTGCAAACTGGGCCAAACAGGAGGTTAAAGGCGCTGACTCTCCAACTGGGGAGAGTGTTAGTAAAGCGTCTGGAATGTTGCACCCGAGTACCAGGGGAGGAAAACTGAGACATATTTGAACACGTCTCCCGTTCACATGGTTGATCATACTCTGGGTTCCACATGCATGCTTTAGCTGAAGGAAGAATACCTTAAAGCTGGAGAGTTGAGACCCGTGTAATGGGTACCATGCAATATGACTTCAAAGGGTCTTCATTTGCTCACCGAACCTCTCCAATCATATCACTGCTGCGTTTATGCCCCTGTACACACGCTTGATTCTCTTATGGAGACATAGCAATCCATAGGTTTTAAGATACTTACTATTCAGATACATTCTTAGGCGGTTAATATGGGGTGTTGAGTCCATTTCGTTGAGCAAGGAGTAGCTCTTGTCTATTCCATATTTGGCTTAAGGAACTTTATCTGTGCTCATTTCAATCTCTGGTTTTATGCAGCACCCCAACTCACCTTTCCCCTTAAGCAAGCATAAGTTGGTTTTCTAAATTTGAGACCCTGTTCTGTTCTGTAATTCAGTTCCTGTGTAGCCAAGTTTACATTCCGTGTATTACTGATATCTTATGATGTTTCTTTTTCTGTGTGACTTATTTCAGTTAGAATCATCATACCTGAATCCACTCATTATGCTGCTACGGGCCTGATGACATAGATTTCATTGCTGAGTGATACTGCATTGTACGTAAGTACCACAAGTTCTTTATCCATTTTTCACTTTCTGTGATATTGAACTTGTACGGTAAACGAGGTTCTTGTAAACAGAGGCGTCCCAAACTTTGGGGTGGCTGTGTCTTTTTGATTTTAATTTCCCTAAGCTATAGGACCATAAGTGGAAGTGCCCTAGGCTCTGTTACTTTGTTTTTTAGATGTTTCAGGAAACACCATACACTTCTCCCAGGTGTCTGTTGGCAATTTACATCCCGCCCATCAGCATAACAAGGCTCCCAGTTCTCCATGGCCTGTCCTGCCTTTCTGGATTTTACACTTTTTTCAGATGGCCCTTTTGACCGGGGGGAAGTGAGACTTCATTGTAGTGCAGATTTCCTTTGCAAGTTTGCTTGGTTGGCCAAAAAGGGCGTATGCGTTTTTTCCTGAATATATTCAGGAAAAAACGCATACGCCCTTTTTGGCCAAGTGCATCATTGTGGACGTTCTGCCTCTTTTCCTATGCTTTCAATGCAATTCCAGTCTACCTCCTGAAATCGGTTTCCTGCAATTCTGCCCCGCTTTCAAGTACTCTTGGCAGCCTTACTTCAGTATATTTTTGGACGATAGCTGTCATTTATAACTCTGCAGGTTTGTGAATTACAGTGCCCATGAGCTCCTTTCTTCAACTCGCTTTCTTTTCAGCTGGCCGCAACACTGCAGGATGGCTTCAGGCCCTAATCTGGTTCCGGCATGGCACGCTGAGCCTTTGGTTAATTCCTCTTCCTGGTGGGAAATGAGAGTTAAATTTGCCCGTCCAGACACCTCCAGCTAGTCTCTCATTGGTTCTCGCTATTCCTGTTCATCTTCCGCAGAAATTGCAAACTGGGCCAAACAGGAGGTTAAAGGGACTGACTCTCCAAGTCGGGAGAGTGTTAGTAAAGCATCTGGAATGTTGCACCCGAGTACCAGGGGAGGAAAACTGAGACATATTTGAACACGTCTCCCGTTCACACGGTTGATCATACTCTGGGTTCCACATGCATGTTTTAGCTGAAGGAAGAATACCTTAAACCTGGAGAGTTGAGACCCGTGGAATGGGTACCATGCAATATGAGTTCAAAGGGTCTTCATTTGCTCACCGAACCTCTCCAATCCTATCACTGCTGCGTTTATGCCCCTGTACACACGCTTGATTCTCTTTCGGAGACATAGCAATCCATAGGTTTTAAGATACTTACTATTCAGGTACATTCTTAAGCGTTTAATATGGGGTGTTGAGTCCATTTCGTTGAGCAAGGAGTAGCTCTTGTCTATTCCATATTTGGCTTAAGGAACTGTATCTGTGCTCATTTCAATCTCTGGTTTTATGCAGCACCCCAACTCACCTTTCCCCTTAAGCAAGCATAAGTTGGTTTTCTAAATTTGAGACCCTGTTTTGTTCTGTAATTCAGTTCCTGTGTAGCCAAGTTTATATTCCGTGTATTACTGATATCTTATGATGTTTCTTTTTCTGTGTGACTTATTTCAGTTAGAATCATCATACCTGAATCCACTCATTATGCTGCTACGGGCCTGATGACATAGATTTCATTGCTGAGTGATACTGCATTGTACGTAAGTACCACAAGTTCTTTATCCATTTTTCACTTTCTGTGATATTGAACTTGTACCGTAAACGAGGTTCTTGTAAACAGAGGCGTCCCAAACTTTCGGGTGGCTGTGGCCTTTTGTTTTTAATTTCCCTAATCTACAGGACCATAAGTGGAAGTGCCCTAGGCTCTGTTGCTTTGTTTTTTAGATGTTTCAGGAAACACCATACACTTCTCCCGAGTGTCTGTTGGCAATTTACATCCCGCCCATCAGCATAACAAGGCTCCCAGTTCTCCATGGCCTGTCCTGCCTTTCTGGATTTTACACTTTTTGCAGATGGCCCTTTTGACCGGGGGGAAGTGAGACTTCATTGTAGTGCAGATTTCCTTTGCAAGTTTGCTTGGTTGGCCAAAAAGGGCGTATGCGTTTTTTTCTGAATATATTCAGGATAAAATGCATACGCCCTTTTTGGCCAAGTGCATCATTGTGGACGTTCTGCCTCTTTTCCTATGCTTTCAATGCAATTCCAGTCTACCTCCTGAAATCGGTTTCCTGCAATTCTGCCCCGCTTTCAAGTCCTCTTGGCAGCCTTACTTCAGTATATTTTTGGACGAGAGCTGTCATTTATAACTCTGCAGGTTTGTGAATTACAGTGCCCCTGAGCTCCTTTCTTCAACTCGCTTTCTTTTGAGCTGGCCGCAACACCGCAAGATGGCTTCAGGCCCTAATCTGGTTCCGGCACGGCACGCTGAGCCTTTGGTTATTTCCTCTTCCTGGTGGGAAATGAGAGTTAAATTTGCCCGTCCAGACACCTCCAGCTAGTCTCTCATTGTTTCTCGCTATTCCTGTTCATCTTCCGCAGAAATTGCAAACTAGGCCAAACAGGAGGTTAAAGGGACTGACTCTCCATGTCGGGAGAGTGTTAGTAAAGCATCTGGAATGTTGCACCCGAGTACCAGGGGAGGAAAACTGAGACATATTTGAACACGTCTCCCGTTCACATGGTTGATCATACTCTGGGTTCCACATGCATGTTTTAGCTGAAGGAAGAATACCTTAAAGCTGGAGAGTTGAGACCCGTGTAATGGGTACCATGGAATATGACTTCAAAGGGTCTTCATTTGCTCACCGAACCTCTCCAATCCTATCACTGCTGCATTTATGCCCCTGTACACATGCTTGATTCTCTTTCGGAGACATAGCAATCCATAGGTTTTAAGATACTTACTAGTCAGGTACATTCTTAGGCGTTTAATATGGGGTGTTGAGTCCATTTCGTTGAGCAAGGAGTAGCTCTTGTCTATTCCATATTTGGCTTAAGGAACTTTATCTGTGCTCATTTCAATCTCTGGTTTTATGCAGCACCCCAACTCACCTTTCCCCTTAAGCAAGCATAAGTTGGTTTTCTAAATTTGAGACCCTGTCCTGTTCTGTAATTCAGTTCCTTTGTAGCCAAGTTTACATTCCGTGTATTACTGATATCTTATGATGTTTCTTTTTCTGTGTGACTTATTTCAGTTAGAATCATCATATCTGAATCCACTCATTGTGCTGCTAAGGGCCTGATGACATAGATTTCAGTGCTGAGTGATATTGCTTTGTAAGTATATACCACAACTTCTTTATCCATTTTTCAATTTCTGCGATGTTGAACTTGTACTGTAAATGAGGTTCTTGTAAACAGAGCCGTTCCAAACTTTGGGGTGGCTGTGTCTTTTTGATTTTATTTTAGCTAATCTATAGGACCATAAGTGGAAGTGCCCTAGGCTCTGTTGCTTTGTTTTTTAGATGTTTCAGGAAACACCATACACTTCTCCCGAGTGTCTGTTGGCAATTTACATCCCGCCCATCAGCATAACAAGGCTCCCAGTTCTCCATGGCCTGTCCTGCCTTTCTGGGTTTTACACTTTTTTCAGATGGCCCTTTTGACCGGGGGGAAGTGAGACTTCATTGTAGTGCAGATTTCCTTTGCAAGCTTGCTTGGTTGGCCAGAAAGGGCGTATGCGTTTTTTCCTGAATATATTCAGGAAAAAACGCATACGCCCTTTTTGGCCAAGTGCATCATTGTGGACGTTCTGCCTCTTTTCCTATGCTTTCAATGCAATTCAAGTCTACCTCCTGAAATCGGTTTCCTGCAATTCTGCCCCAGTTTCAAGTCCTCTTGGCAGCCTTACTTCAGTATATTTTTGGACGATAGCTGTCATTTATAACTCTGCAGGTTTGTGAATTACAGTGGCCCTGAGCTCCTTTCTTCAACTCACTTTCTTTTGAGCTGGCCGCAACACCGCAGGATGGCTTCAGGCCCTAATCTGGTTCCGGCTCGGCACGCTGAGCCTTTGGTTATTTCCTCTTCCTGGTGGGAAATGAGAGTTAAATTTGCCCGTCCAGACACCTCCAGCTAGTCTCTCATTGGTTCTCCCTATTCTTGTTTATCTTCTGCAGAAATTGCAAACTGGGCCAAACAGGAGGTTAAAGGCGCTGACTCTCCAAGTGGGGAGAGTGTTAGTAAAGCGTCTGGAATGTTGCACCCGAGTACCGGGGAGGAAAACTGAGACATATTTGAACACGTCTCCCGTTCACACGGTTGATCATACTCTGGGTTCCACATGCATGTTTTAGCTGAAGGAAGAATACCTTAAACCTGGAGAGTTGAGACCCGTGGAATGGGTACCATGCAATATGACTTCAAAGGGTCTTCATTTGCTCACCGAACCTCTCCAATCCTATCACTGCTGCATTTATGCCCCTGTACACATGATTGATTCTGTTTTGGAGACATAGCAATCCATAGGTTTTAAGATACTTACTAGTCAGGTATATTCTTAGGCGTTTAATTTGGGGTGTTGCGTCCATTTCGTTGAGCAAGGAGTAGCTCTTGTCCATACCATATTTGGCTTAAGGAACTTTATCTGTGCACATTTCAATCTCTGGTTTTATGCAGCACCCCAACTCACCTTTCCCCTTAAGCAAGCATAAGTTGGTTTTCTAAATTTGAGACCATGTTCTGTTTTGGAATTCAGTTCTTGTGTAGCCCAGTTTACATTCCGTGTATTAGTGATATCTTATGATGTTTCTTTTTCTGTGTGACTTATTTCAGTTAGAATCATCGTACCTGAATCCACTCATTATGCTGCTACGGGCCTGATGACATAGATTTCATTGCTGAGTGATACTGCTTTGTACGTAAGTACCACAAGTTCTTTATCCATTTTTCACTTTCTGTGATATTGAACTTGTACGGTAAATGAGGTTCTTGTAAAGAGAGGCGTCCCAAACTTTGGGGTGGCTGTGTCTTTTTGATTTTAATTTCCCTAAGCTATAGGACCATAAATGGAAGTGCCCTAGGCTCTGTTGCTTTGTTTTTTAGATGTTTCAGGAAACACCATACACTTCTCCCGAGTGTCTGTTGGCAATTTACATCCCGCCCATCAGCATAACAAGGCTCCCAGTTCTCCATGGCCTGTCCTGCCTTGCTGGATTTTACACTTTTTTCAGATGGCCCTTTTGACCGGGGGGAAGTGAGACTTCATTGTAGTGCAGATTTCCTTTGCAAGCTTGCTTGGTTGGCCAAGAAGGGCGTATGCGTTTTTTCCTGAATATATTCAGGAAAAAACGCATACGCCCTTTTTGGCCAAGTGCATCATTGTGGACGTTCTGCCTCTTTTCCTATGCTTTCAATGCAATTCCAGTCTACCTCCTGAAATCGGTTTCCTGCAATTCTGCCCCGCATTCAAGTCCTCTTGGCAGCCTTACTTCAGTATATTTTTGGACGATAGCTGACATTTATAACTCTGCAGCTTTGTGCATTACAGTGGCCCTGAGCTCCTTTCTTCAACTCGCTTTCTTTTGAGATGGCCGCAACACTGCAGGATGGCTTCAGGCACTAATCTGGTTCCGGCACGGCACGCTGAGCCTTTGGCTATTTCCTCTTCCTGGTGGGAAATGAGAGTTAAATTTGCCCGTCCAGACACCTCCAACTAGTCTCTCGTTGGTTCTCCCTATTCCTGTTCATCTTCCACAGAAATTGCAAACTGGGCCAAACAGGAGGTTAAAGGGACTGACTCTCCAAGTCGGGACAGTGTTAGTAAAGCGTCTGGAATGTTGCACCCGAGTACCAGGGTACGAAAACTGAGACATATTTGAACACGTCTCCCGATCACATGGTTGATCATACTCTAGGTTCCAAATGCATGTTTTAGATAAGGAAGAATACCTTAAACCTGGGTAGTTGAAACCCGTGGTATGGGTACTATGCAATATGACTTCAAAGTGTCTTCATTTGCTCACCGAACCTCTCCAATCCTATCACTGCTGCGTTTATGCCCCGTACACATGCTTGATTCTCTTTCGGAGACATAGCAATCCATAGGTTTTAAGATACTTACTAGTCAGGTACATTTTTAGGCGTTTAATATGCGGTATTGAGTCCATTTCGTTGAGCAAGGAGTAGCTCTTGTCTATTCCATATTTGGCTTAAGGAACTTTATCTGTGCTCATTTCAATCTCTGGTTTTATGCAGCACCCCAACTCACCTTTACCCTTAAGCAAGCATAAGTTGGTTTTCTAAATTTGAGACCCTGTTCTGTTTTGGAATTCAGTTCCTGTGTAGCCAAGTTTACATTCCGTGTATTACTGATATCTTATGATGTTTCTTTTTCTGTGTGACTTATTTCAGTTAGAATCATCATACCTGAATCCACTCATTGTGCTGCTAAGGGCCTGATGACATAGATTTCATTGCTGAGTGATATTGCTTTGTAAGTAAATACCACAACTTCTTTATCCATTTTTCACTTTCTGCGATGTTGAACTTGCACTGTAAACGAGGTTCTTGTAAACAGAGGCGTCCCAAACTTTGGGGTGGCTGTGTCTTTTTGATTTTAATTTCCCTAAGCTATAGGACCATAAGTGGAAGTACCCTAGGCTCTGTTGCTTTGTTTCTTAGATGCTTCAGGAAACACCATACACTTCTCCCGAGTGTCTGTTGGCAATTTACATCCCGCCCATCAGCATAACAAGGCTCCCAGTTCTCCATGGCCTGTCCTGCCTTTCTGGATTTTACACTTTTTTCAGATGGCCCTTTTGACCGGGGGGAAGTGAGACTTCATTGTAGTGCAGATTTCCTTTGCAAGTTTGCTTGGTTGGCCAAAAAGGGCGTATGCGTTTTTTCCTGAATATATTCAGGAAAAAACGCATACGCCCTTTTTGGCCAAGTGCATCATTGTGGACGTTCTGCCTCTTTTCCTATGCTTTCAATGCAATTCCAGTCTACCTCCTGAAATCGGTTTCCTGCAATTCTGCCCCGCTTTCAAGTCCTCTTGGCAGCCTTACTTCAGTATATTTTTGGACGATAGCTGTCATTTATAACTCTGCAGGTTTGTGCATTACAGTGCCCCTGAGCTCCTTTCTTCAACTCGCTTTATTTTGAGCTGGCCGCAACACCGCAGGATGGCTTCAGGCCCTAATCTGTTTCCGGCACGGCACGCTGAGCCTTTCGTTATTTCCTCTTCCTGGTGGGAAATGAGAGTTAAATTTGCCCGTCCAGACACCTCCAGCTAGTCTCTCATTGGTTCTCCCTATTCCTGTTCATCTTCTGCAGAAATTGCAAACTGGGCCAAACAGGAGGTTAAAGGCGCTGACTCTCCAAGTGGGGAGAGTGTTAGTAAAGCGTCTGGAATGTTGCACCCGAGGAACAGGGGAGGAAAACTGAGACATATTTGAACACGTCTCCCGTTCACATGGTTGATCATACTCTGGGTTCCACATGCATGATTTAGCTGAAGGAAGAATACCTTAAACCTGGAGAGTTGAGACCCGTGGAATGGGTACCATGCAATATGACTTCAAAGGGTCTTCATTTGCTCACCGAACCTCTCCAATCCTCTCACTGCTGCATTTATGCCCCTGTACACACGCTTGATTCTCTTATGGAGGCATAGCAATCCATAGGTTTTAAGATACTTACTATTCAGGTACATTCTTAGGCGTTTAATATGGGGTGTTGAGTCCATTTCGTTGAGCAAGGAGTAGCTCTTGTCTATTCCATATTTGGCTTAAGGAACTTTATCTGTGCTCATTTCAATCTCTGGTTTTATGCAGCACCCCAACTCACCTTTCCCCTTAAGCAAGCATAAGTTGGTTTTCTAAATTTGAGACCCTGTTTTGTTTTGGAATTCAGTTCCTGTGTAGCCAAGTTTACATTCTGTGTATTAGTGATATCTTATGATGTTTCTTTTTCTGTGTGACTTATTTCAGTTAGAATCATCGTACCTGAATCCACTCATTATGCTGCTACATGCCTGATGACATAGATTTCATTGCTGAGTGATACTGCATTGTACGTAAGTACCACAAGTTCTTTATCCATTTTTCACTTTTTGTGATATTGAACTTGTACCGTAAACGAGGTTCTTGTAAACAGAGGTGTCCCAAACTTTTGGGTGGCTGTGTCCTTTTGATTTTAATTTCCCTAATCTATAGGACCATAAGTGGAATTGCCCTAGGCTCTGTTACTTTGTTTTTTAGATGTTTCAGGAAACACCATACACTTCTCCCGAGTGTCTGTTGGCAATTTACATCCCGCCCATCAGCATAACAAGGCTCCCAGTTCTCCATGGCCTGTCCTGCCTTTCTGGATTTTACACTTTTTTCAGATGGCCCTTTTGACCGGGGGGAAGTGAGACTTCATTGTAGTGCAGATTTCCTTTGAAAGTTTGCTTGGTTGGCCAAAAAGGGCGTATGCGTTTTTTCCTGAATATATTCTGGAAAAAACGCATACGCCATTTTTGGCCAAGTGCATCATTGTGGACGTTCTGCCTCTTTTCCTATGCTTTCAATGCAATTCCAGTCTACCTCCTGAAATCGGTTTCCTGCAATTCTGCCCCGCTTTCAAGTCCTCTTGGCAGCCTTACTTCAGTATATTTTTGGACGATAGCTGTCATTTATAACACTGCAGGTTTGTGAATTACAGTGCCCCTGATCTCCTTTCTTCAACTCGCTTTCTTGTGAGCTGGCCGCAACACCGCAGGATGGCTTCAGGCCCTAATCTGGTTCCGGAACGGCACGCTGAGCCTTTGGTTAATTCCTCTTCCTGGTGGGAAATGAGAGTTAAATTTGCCCGTCCAGACACCTCCAGCTAGTCTCTCATTGGTTCTCGCTATTCCTGTTCATCTTCCGCAGAAATTGCAAACTGGGCCAAACAGGAGGTTAAAGGGACTGACTCTCCAAGTCGGGAGAGTGTTAGTAAAGCGTCTGGAATGTTGCACCCTAGTACCAGCGTACGAAAACTGAGACATATTTGAACACGTCTCCTGATCACATGGTTGATCATACTCTAGGTTCCACATGCATGTTTTAGCTGAAGGAAGAATACCTTAAAACTGGGTAGTTGAAACCCTTGGAATGGGTACCATGCAATATGATTTTAAAGGGTCTTCATTTGCTCACCGAACCTCTCCAATCCTATCACTGCTGCGTTTATGACCCTGTACACATGCTTGATTCTCTTTCGGAGACATAGCAATCCATAGGTTTTAAGATACTTACTAGACAGGTACATTCTTAGGCGTTTAATATGCGATGTTGAGTCCATTTCGTTGAGCAAGGAGTATCTCTTGTCTATTCCATATATGGCTTAAGGATCTTTATCTGTGCTCATTTCAATCTCTGTTTTTATGCAGCACCCCAACTCACCTTTACCCTTAAGCAAGCATAAGTTGGTTTTCTAAATTTGAGACACTGTTCTGTTCTGTAATTCAGTTCCTGTGTAGCCAAGTTTACATTCCGTGTATTACTGATATCTTATGATGTTTCTTTTTCTGTGTGACTTATTTCAGTTAGAATAATCATACCTGAATCCACTCATTGTGCTGCTAAGGGCCTGATGACATAGATTTCATTGCTGAGTGATACTGCATTGTACGTAAGTACCACAAGTTCTTTATCCATTTTTCACTTTCTGTGATATTGAACTTGTACGGTAAACGAGGTTCTTGTAAACAGAGGCGTCCCAAACTTTGGGGTGGCTGTGTCTTTTTGATTTTAATTTCCCTAAGCTATAGGACCATAAGTGGAAGTGCCCTAGGCTCTGTTGCTTTGTTTTTTAGATGTTTCAGGAAACACCATACACTTCTCCCCAGTGTCTGTTGGCAATTTACATCCCGCCCATCAGCATAACAAGGCTCCCAGTTCTCCATGGCCTGTCCTGCCTTTCTGGATTTTACACTTTTTTCAGATGGCCCTTTTGAACGGGGGGAAGTGAGACTTCATTGTAGTGCAGATTTCCTTTGAAAGTATGCTTGGTTGGCCAAAAAGGGCGTATGCGTTTTTTCCTGAATATATTCAGGAAAAAACGCATACGCCCTTTTTGGCCAAGTGCATCATTGTGGACGTTCTGCCTCTTTTCCTATGCTTTCAATGCAATTCCAGTCTACCTCCTGAAATCGGTTTCCTGCAATTCTGCCCCGCATTCAAGTCCTCTTGGCAGCCTTACTTCAGTATATTTTTGGACGATAGCTGACATTTATAACTCTGCAGCTTTGTGCATTACAGTGGCCCTGAGCTCCTTTCTTCAACTCGCTTTCTTTTGAGATGGCCGCAACACTGCAGGATGGCTTCAGGCACTAATCTGGTTCCGGCACGGCACGCTGAGCCTTTGGCTATTTCCTCTTCCTGGTGGGAAATGAGAGTTAAATTTGCCCGTCCAGACACCTCCAACTAGTCTCTCATTGGTTCTCCCTATTCCTGTTCATCTTCCACAGAAATTGCAAACTGGACCAAACAGGAGGTTAAAGGGACTGACTCTCCAAGTCGGGACAGTGTTAGTAAAGCGTCTGGAATGTTGCACCCGAGTACCAGGGTACGAAAACTGAGACATATTTGAACACGTCTCCCGATCACATGGTTGATCATACTCTAGGTTCCAAATGCATGTTTTAGATAAGGAAGAATACCTTAAACCTGGGTAGTTGAAACCCGTGGTATGGGTACTATGCAATATGACTTCAAAGTGTCTTCATTTGCTCACCGAACCTCTCCAATCCTATCACTGCTGCGTTTATGCCCCGTACACATGCTTGATTCTCTTTCGGAGACATAGCAATCCATAGGTTTTAAGATACTTACTAGTCAGGTACATTTTTAGGCGTTTAATATGCGGTATTGAGTCCATTTCGTTGAGCAAGGAGTAGCTCTTGTCTATTCCATATTTGGCTTAAGGAACTTTATCTGTGCTCATTTCAATCTCTGGTTTTATGCAGCACCCCAACTCACCTTTACCCTTAAGCAAGCATAAGTTGGTTTTCTAAATTTGAGACCCTGTTCTGTTTTGGAATTCAGTTCCTGTGTAGCCAAGTTTACATTCCGTGTATTACTGATATCTTATGATGTTTCTTTTTCTGTGTGACTTATTTCAGTTAGAATCATCATACCTGAATCCACTCATTGTGCTGCTAAGGGCCTGATGACATAGATTTCATTGCTGAGTGATATTGCTTTGTAAGTAAATACCACAACTTCTTTATCCATTTTTCACTTTCTGCGATGTTGAACTTGCACTGTAAACGAGGTTCTTGTAAACAGAGGCGTCCCAAACTTTGGGGTGGCTGTGTCTTTTTGATTTTAATTTCCCTAAGCTATAGGACCATAAGTGGAAGTACCCTAGGCTCTGTTGCTTTGTTTCTTAGATGCTTCAGGAAACACCATACACTTCTCCCGAGTGTCTGTTGGCAATTTACATCCCGCCCATCAGCATAACAAGGCTCCCAGTTCTCCATGGCCTGTCCTGCCTTTCTGGATTTTACACTTTTTTCAGATGGCCCTTTTGACCGGGGGGAAGTGAGACTTCATTGTAGTGCAGATTTCCTTTGCAAGTTTGCTTGGTTGGCCAAAAAGGGCGTATGCGTTTTTTCCTGAATATATTCAGGAAAAAACGCATACGCCCTTTTTGGCCAAGTGCATCATTGTGGACGTTCTGCCTCTTTTCCTATGCTTTCAATGCAATTCCAGTCTACCTCCTGAAATCGGTTTCCTGCAATTCTGCCCCGCTTTCAAGTCCTCTTGGCAGCCTTACTTCAGTATATTTTTGGACGATAGCTGTCATTTATAACTCTGCAGGTTTGTGCATTACAGTGCCCCTGAGCTCCTTTCTTCAACTCGCTTTATTTTGAGCTGGCCGCAACACCGCAGGATGGCTTCAGGCCCTAATCTGTTTCCGGCACGGCACGCTGAGCCTTTCGTTATTTCCTCTTCCTGGTGGGAAATGAGAGTTAAATTTGCCCGTCCAGACACCTCCAGCTAGTCTCTCATTGGTTCTCCCTATTCCTGTTCATCTTCTGCAGAAATTGCAAACTGGGCCAAACAGGAGGTTAAAGGCGCTGACTCTCCAAGTGGGGAGAGTGTTAGTAAAGCGTCTGGAATGTTGCACCCGAGGAACAGGGGAGGAAAACTGAGACATATTTGAACACGTCTCCCGTTCACATGGTTGATCATACTCTGGGTTCCACATGCATGATTTAGCTGAAGGAAGAATACCTTAAACCTGGAGAGTTGAGACCCGTGGAATGGGTACCATGCAATATGACTTCAAAGGGTCTTCATTTGCTCACCGAACCTCTCCAATCCTCTCACTGCTGCATTTATGCCCCTGTACACACGCTTGATTCTCTTATGGAGGCATAGCAATCCATAGGTTTTAAGATACTTACTATTCAGGTACATTCTTAGGCGTTTAATATGGGGTGTTGAGTCCATTTCGTTGAGCAAGGAGTAGCTCTTGTCTATTCCATATTTGGCTTAAGGAACTTTATCTGTGCTCATTTCAATCTCTGGTTTTATGCAGCACCCCAACTCACCTTTCCCCTTAAGCAAGCATAAGTTGGTTTTCTAAATTTGAGACCCTGTTTTGTTTTGGAATTCAGTTCCTGTGTAGCCAAGTTTACATTCTGTGTATTAGTGATATCTTATGATGTTTCTTTTTCTGTGTGACTTATTTCAGTTAGAATCATCGTACCTGAATCCACTCATTATGCTGCTACATGCCTGATGACATAGATTTCATTGCTGAGTGATACTGCATTGTACGTAAGTACCACAAGTTCTTTATCCATTTTTCACTTTTTGTGATATTGAACTTGTACCGTAAACGAGGTTCTTGTAAACAGAGGTGTCCCAAACTTTTGGGTGGCTGTGTCCTTTTGATTTTAATTTCCCTAATCTATAGGACCATAAGTGGAATTGCCCTAGGCTCTGTTACTTTGTTTTTTAGATGTTTCAGGAAACACCATACACTTCTCCCGAGTGTCTGTTGGCAATTTACATCCCGCCCATCAGCATAACAAGGCTCCCAGTTCTCCATGGCCTGTCCTGCCTTTCTGGATTTTACACTTTTTTCAGATGGCCCTTTTGACCGGGGGGAAGTGAGACTTCATTGTAGTGCAGATTTCCTTTGAAAGTTTGCTTGGTTGGCCAAAAAGGGCGTATGCGTTTTTTCCTGAATATATTCTGGAAAAAACGCATACGCCATTTTTGGCCAAGTGCATCATTGTGGACGTTCTGCCTCTTTTCCTATGCTTTCAATGCAATTCCAGTCTACCTCCTGAAATCGGTTTCCTGCAATTCTGCCCCGCTTTCAAGTCCTCTTGGCAGCCTTACTTCAGTATATTTTTGGACGATAGCTGTCATTTATAACACTGCAGGTTTGTGAATTACAGTGCCCCTGATCTCCTTTCTTCAACTCGCTTTCTTGTGAGCTGGCCGCAACACCGCAGGATGGCTTCAGGCCCTAATCTGGTTCCGGAACGGCACGCTGAGCCTTTGGTTAATTCCTCTTCCTGGTGGGAAATGAGAGTTAAATTTGCCCGTCCAGACACCTCCAGCTAGTCTCTCATTGGTTCTCGCTATTCCTGTTCATCTTCCGCAGAAATTGCAAACTGGGCCAAACAGGAGGTTAAAGGGACTGACTCTCCAAGTCGGGAGAGTGTTAGTAAAGCGTCTGGAATGTTGCACCCTAGTACCAGCGTACGAAAACTGAGACATATTTGAACACGTCTCCTGATCACATGGTTGATCATACTCTAGGTTCCACATGCATGTTTTAGCTGAAGGAAGAATACCTTAAAACTGGGTAGTTGAAACCCTTGGAATGGGTACCATGCAATATGATTTTAAAGGGTCTTCATTTGCTCACCGAACCTCTCCAATCCTATCACTGCTGCGTTTATGACCCTGTACACATGCTTGATTCTCTTTCGGAGACATAGCAATCCATAGGTTTTAAGATACTTACTAGACAGGTACATTCTTAGGCGTTTAATATGCGATGTTGAGTCCATTTCGTTGAGCAAGGAGTATCTCTTGTCTATTCCATATATGGCTTAAGGATCTTTATCTGTGCTCATTTCAATCTCTGTTTTTATGCAGCACCCCAACTCACCTTTACCCTTAAGCAAGCATAAGTTGGTTTTCTAAATTTGAGACACTGTTCTGTTCTGTAATTCAGTTCCTGTGTAGCCAAGTTTACATTCCGTGTATTACTGATATCTTATGATGTTTCTTTTTCTGTGTGACTTATTTCAGTTAGAATAATCATACCTGAATCCACTCATTGTGCTGCTAAGGGCCTGATGACATAGATTTCATTGCTGAGTGATACTGCATTGTACGTAAGTACCACAAGTTCTTTATCCATTTTTCACTTTCTGTGATATTGAACTTGTACGGTAAACGAGGTTCTTGTAAACAGAGGCGTCCCAAACTTTGGGGTGGCTGTGTCTTTTTGATTTTAATTTCCCTAAGCTATAGGACCATAAGTGGAAGTGCCCTAGGCTCTGTTGCTTTGTTTTTTAGATGTTTCAGGAAACACCATACACTTCTCCCCAGTGTCTGTTGGCAATTTACATCCCGCCCATCAGCATAACAAGGCTCCCAGTTCTCCATGGCCTGTCCTGCCTTTCTGGATTTTACACTTTTTTCAGATGGCCCTTTTGAACGGGGGGAAGTGAGACTTCATTGTAGTGCAGATTTCCTTTGAAAGTATGCTTGGTTGGCCAAAAAGGGCGTATGCGTTTTTTCCTGAATATATTCAGGAAAAAACGCATACGCCCTTTTTGGCCAAGTGCATCATTGTGGACGTTCTGCCTCTTTTCCTATGCTTTCAATGCAATTCCAGTCTACCTCCTGAAATCGGTTTCCTGCAATTCTGCCCCGCATTCAAGTCCTCTTGGCAGCCTTACTTCAGTATATTTTTGGCCGATAGCTGACATTTATAACTCTGCAGCTTTGTGCATTACAGTGGCCCTGAGCTCCTTTCTTCAACTCGCTTTCTTTTGAGATGGCCGCAACACTGCAGGATGGCTTCAGGCACTAATCTGGTTCCGGCACGGCACGCTGAGCCTTTGGCTATTTCCTCTTCCTGGTGGGAAATGAGAGTTAAATTTGCCCGTCCAGACACCTCCAACTAGTCTCTCATTGGTTCTCCCTATTCCTGTTCATCTTCCACAGAAATTGCAAACTGGACCAAACAGGAGGTTAAAGGGACTGACTCTCCAAGTCGGGACAGTGTTAGTAAAGCGTCTGGAATGTTGCACCCGAGTACCAGGGTACAAAAACTGAGACATATTTGAACACGTCTCCCGATCACATGGTTGATCATACTCTAGGTTCCAAATGCATGTTTTAGATAAGGAAGAATACCTTAAACCTGGGTAGTTGAAACCCGTGGTATGGGTACTATGCAATATGACTTCAAAGTGTCTTCATTTGCTCACCGAACCTCTCCAATCCTATCACTGCTGCGTTTATGCCCCGTACACATGCTTGATTCTCTTTCGGAGACATAGCAATCCATAGGTTTTAAGATACTTACTAGTCAGGTACATTTTTAGGCGTTTAATATGCGGTATTGAGTCCATTTCGTTGAGCAAGGAGTAGCTCTTGTCTATTCCATATTTGGCTTAAGGAACTTTATCTGTGCTCATTTCAATCTCTGGTTTTATGCAGCACCCCAACTCACCTTTACCCTTAAGCAAGCATAAGTTGGTTTTCTAAATTTGAGACCCTGTTCTGTTTTGGAATTCAGTTCCTGTGTAGCCAAGTTTACATTCCGTGTATTACTGATATCTTATGATGTTTCTTTTTCTGTGTGACTTATTTCAGTTAGAATCATCATACCTGAATCCACTCATTGTGCTGCTAAGGGCCTGATGACATAGATTTCATTGCTGAGTGATATTGCTTTGTAAGTAAATACCACAACTTCTTTATCCATTTTTCACTTTCTGCGATGTTGAACTTGCACTGTAAACGAGGTTCTTGTAAACAGAGGCGTCCCAAACTTTGGGGTGGCTGTGTCTTTTTGATTTTAATTTCCCTAAGCTATAGGACCATAAGTGGAAGTACCCTAGGCTCTGTTGCTTTGTTTCTTAGATGCTTCAGGAAACACCATACACTTCTCCCGAGTGTCTGTTGGCAATTTACATCCCGCCCATCAGCATAACAAGGCTCCCAGTTCTCCATGGCCTGTCCTGCCTTTCTGGATTTTACACTTTTTTCAGATGGCCCTTTTGACCGGGGGGAAGTGAGACTTCATTGTAGTGCAGATTTCCTTTGCAAGTTTGCTTGGTTGGCCAAAAAGGGCGTATGCGTTTTTTCCTGAATATATTCAGGAAAAAACGCATACGCCCTTTTTGGCCAAGTGCATCATTGTGGACGTTCTGCCTCTTTTCCTATGCTTTCAATGCAATTCCAGTCTACCTCCTGAAATCGGTTTCCTGCAATTCTGCCCCGCTTTCAAGTCCTCTTGGCAGCCTTACTTCAGTATATTTTTGGACGATAGCTGTCATTTATAACTCTGCAGGTTTGTGCATTACAGTGCCCCTGAGCTCCTTTCTTCAACTCGCTTTATTTTGAGCTGGCCGCAACACCGCAGGATGGCTTCAGGCCCTAATCTGTTTCTGGCACGGCACGCTGAGCCTTTCGTTATTTCCTCTTCCTGGTGGGAAATGAGAGTTAAATTTGCCCGTCCAGACACCTCCAGCTAGTCTCTCATTGGTTCTCGCTATTCCTGTTCATCTTCCGCAGAAATTGCAAACTGGGCCAAACAGGAGGTTAAAGGCGCTGACTCTCCAAGTGGGGAGAGTGTTAGTAAAGCGTCTGGAATGTTGCACCCGAGGAACAGGGGAGGAAAACTGAGACATATTTGAACACGTCTCCCGTTCACATGGTTGATCATACTCTGGGTTCCACATGCATGATTTAGCTGAAGGAAGAATACCTTAAACCTGGAGAGTTGAGACCCGTGGAATGGGTACCATGCAATATGACTTCAAAGGGTCTTCATTTGCTCACCGAACCTCTCCAATCCTCTCACTGCTGCATTTATGCCCCTGTACACACGCTTGATTCTCTTATGGAGGCATAGCAATCCATAGGTTTTAAGATACTTACTATTCAGGTACATTCTTAGGCGTTTAATATGGGGTGTTGAGTCCATTTCGTTGAGCAAGGAGTAGCTCTTGTCTATTCCATATTTGGCTTAAGGAACTTTATCTGTGCTCATTTCAATCTCTGGTTTTATGCAGCACCCCAACTCACCTTTCCCCTTAAGCAAGCATAAGTTGGTTTTCTAAATTTGAGACCCTGTTTTGTTTTGGAATTCAGTTCCTGTGTAGCCAAGTTTACATTCTGTGTATTAGTGATATCTTATGATGTTTCTTTTTCTGTGTGACTTATTTCAGTTAGAATCATCGTACCTGAATCCACTCATTATGCTGCTACATGCCTGATGACATAGATTTCATTGCTGAGTGATACTGCATTGTACGTAAGTACCACAAGTTCTTTATCCATTTTTCACTTTTTGTGATATTGAACTTGTACCGTAAACGAGGTTCTTGTAAACAGAGGTGTCCCAAACTTTTGGGTGGCTGTGTCCTTTTGATTTTAATTTCCCTAATCTATAGGACCATAAGTGGAATTGCCCTAGGCTCTGTTACTTTGTTTTTTAGATGTTTCAGGAAACACCATACACTTCTCCCGAGTGTCTGTTGGCAATTTACATCCCGCCCATCAGCATAACAAGGCTCCCAGTTCTCCATGGCCTGTCCTGCCTTTCTGGATTTTACACTTTTTTCAGATGGCCCTTTTGACCGGGGGGAAGTGAGACTTCATTGTAGTGCAGATTTCCTTTGAAAGTTTGCTTGGTTGGCCAAAAAGGGCGTATGCGTTTTTTTCCTGAATATATTCTGGAAAAAACGCATACGCCATTTTTGGCCAAGTGCATCATTGTGGACGTTCTGCCTCTTTTCCTATGCTTTCAATGCAATTCCAGTCTACCTCCTGAAATCGGTTTCCTGCAATTCTGCCCCGCTTTCAAGTCCTCTTGGCAGCCTTACTTCAGTATATTTTTGGACGATAGCTGTCATTTATAACACTGCAGGTTTGTGAATTACAGTGCCCCTGATCTCCTTTCTTCAACTCGCTTTCTTGTGAGCTGGCCGCAACACCGCAGGATGGCTTCAGGCCCTAATCTGGTTCCGGAACGGCACGCTGAGCCTTTGGTTAATTCCTCTTCCTGGTGGGAAATGAGAGTTAAATTTGCCCGTCCAGACACCTCCAGCTAGTCTCTCATTGGTTCTCGCTATTCCTGTTCATCTTCCGCAGAAATTGCAAACTGGGCCAAACAGGAGGTTAAAGGGACTGACTCTCCAAGTCGGGAGAGTGTTAGTAAAGCGTCTGGAATGTTGCACCCTAGTACCAGCGTACGAAAACTGAGACATATTTGAACACGTCTCCTGATCACATGGTTGATCATACTCTAGGTTCCACATGCATGTTTTAGCTGAAGGAAGAATACCTTAAAACTGGGTAGTTGAAACCCTTGGAATGGGTACCATGCAATATGATTTTAAAGGGTCTTCATTTGCTCACCGAACCTCTCCAATCCTATCACTGCTGCGTTTATGACCCTGTACACATGCTTGATTCTCTTTCGGAGACATAGCAATCCATAGGTTTTAAGATACTTACTAGACAGGTACATTCTTAGGCGTTTAATATGCGATGTTGAGTCCATTTCGTTGAGCAAGGAGTATCTCTTGTCTATTCCATATATGGCTTAAGGATCTTTATCTGTGCTCATTTCAATCTCTGTTTTTATGCAGCACCCCAACTCACCTTTACCCTTAAGCAAGCATAAGTTGGTTTTCTAAATTTGAGACACTGTTCTGTTCTGTAATTCAGTTCCTGTGTAGCCAAGTTTACATTCCGTGTATTACTGATATCTTATGATGTTTCTTTTTCTGTGTGACTTATTTCAGTTAGAATAATCATACCTGAATCCACTCATTGTGCTGCTAAGGGCCTGATGACATAGATTTCATTGCTGAGTGATACTGCATTGTACGTAAGTACCACAAGTTCTTTATCCATTTTTCACTTTCTGTGATATTGAACTTGTACGGTAAACGAGGTTCTTGTAAACAGAGGCGTCCCAAACTTTGGGGTGGCTGTGTCTTTTTGATTTTAATTTCCCTAAGCTATAGGACCATAAGTGGAAGTGCCCTAGGCTCTGTTGCTTTGTTTTTTAGATGTTTCAGGAAACACCATACACTTCTCCCCAGTGTCTGTTGGCAATTTACATCCCGCCCATCAGCATAACAAGGCTCCCAGTTCTCCATGGCCTGTCCTGCCTTTCTGGATTTTACACTTTTTTCAGATGGCCCTTTTGAACGGGGGGAAGTGAGACTTCATTGTAGTGCAGATTTCCTTTGAAAGTATGCTTGGTTGGCCAAAAAGGGCGTATGCGTTTTTTCCTGAATATATTCAGGAAAAAACGCATACGCCCTTTTTGGCCAAGTGCATCATTGTGGACGTTCTGCCTCTTTTCCTATGCTTTCAATGCAATTCCAGTCTACCTCCTGAAATCGGTTTCCTGCAATTCTGCCCCGCATTCAAGTCCTCTTGGCAGCCTTACTTCAGTATATTTTTGGCCGATAGCTGACATTTATAACTCTGCAGCTTTGTGCATTACAGTGGCCCTGAGCTCCTTTCTTCAACTCGCTTTCTTTTGAGATGGCCGCAACACTGCAAGATGGCTTCAGGCACTAATCTGGTTCCGGCACGGCACGCTGAGCCTTTGGCTATTTCCTCTTCCTGGTGGGAAATGAGAGTTAAATTTGCCCGTCCAGACACCTCCAACTAGTCTCTCATTGGTTCTCCCTATTCCTGTTCATCTTCCACAGAAATTGCAAACTGGGCCAAACAGGAGGTTAAAGGGACTGACTCTCCAAGTCGGGACAGTGTTAGTAAAGCGTCTGGAATGTTGCACCCGAGTACCAGGGTACGAAAACTGAGACATATTTGAACACGTCTCCCGATCACATGGTTGATCATACTCTAGGTTCCAAATGCATGTTTTAGATAAGGAAGAATACCTTAAACCTGGGTAGTTGAAACCCGTGGTATGGGTACTATGCAATATGACTTCAAAGTGTCTTCATTTGCTCACCGAACCTCTCCAATCCTATCACTGCTGCGTTTATGCCCCGTACACATGCTTGATTCTCTTTCGGAGACATAGCAATCCATAGGTTTTAAGATACTTACTAGTCAGGTACATTTTTAGGCGTTTAATATGCGGTATTGAGTCCATTTCGTTGAGCAAGGAGTAGCTCTTGTCTATTCCATATTTGGCTTAAGGAACTTTATCTGTGCTCATTTCAATCTCTGGTTTTATGCAGCACCCCAACTCACCTTTACCCTTAAGCAAGCATAAGTTGGTTTTCTAAATTTGAGACCCTGTTCTGTTTTGGAATTCAGTTCCTGTGTAGCCAAGTTTACATTCCGTGTATTACTGATATCTTATGATGTTTCTTTTTCTGTGTGACTTATTTCAGTTAGAATCATCATACCTGAATCCACTCATTGTGCTGCTAAGGGCCTGATGACATAGATTTCATTGCTGAGTGATATTGCTTTGTAAGTAAATACCACAACTTCTTTATCCATTTTTCACTTTCTGCGATGTTGAACTTGCACTGTAAACGAGGTTCTTGTAAACAGAGGCGTCCCAAACTTTGGGGTGGCTGTGTCTTTTTGATTTTAATTTCCCTAAGCTATAGGACCATAAGTGGAAGTACCCTAGGCTCTGTTGCTTTGTTTCTTAGATGCTTCAGGAAACACCATACACTTCTCCCGAGTGTCTGTTGGCAATTTACATCCCGCCCATCAGCATAACAAGGCTCCCAGTTCTCCATGGCCTGTCCTGCCTTTCTGGATTTTACACTTTTTTCAGATGGCCCTTTTGACCGGGGGGAAGTGAGACTTCATTGTAGTGCAGATTTCCTTTGCAAGTTTGCTTGGTTGGCCAAAAAGGGCGTATGCGTTTTTTCCTGAATATATTCAGGAAAAAACGCATACGCCCTTTTTGGCCAAGTGCATCATTGTGGACGTTCTGCCTCTTTTCCTATGCTTTCAATGCAATTCCAGTCTACCTCCTGAAATCGGTTTCCTGCAATTCTGCCCCGCTTTCAAGTCCTCTTGGCAGCCTTACTTCAGTATATTTTTGGACGATAGCTGTCATTTATAACTCTGCAGGTTTGTGCATTACAGTGCCCCTGAGCTCCTTTCTTCAACTCGCTTTATTTTGAGCTGGCCGCAACACCGCAGGATGGCTTCAGGCCCTAATCTGTTTCTGGCACGGCACGCTGAGCCTTTCGTTATTTCCTCTTCCTGGTGGGAAATGAGAGTTAAATTTGCCCGTCCAGACACCTCCAGCTAGTCTCTCATTGGTTCTCCCTATTCCTGTTCATCTTCTGCAGAAATTGCAAACTGGGCCAAACAGGAGGTTAAAGGCGCTGACTCTCCAAGTGGGGAGAGTGTTAGTAAAGCGTCTGGAATGTTGCACCCGAGGAACAGGGGAGGAAAACTGAGACATATTTGAACACGTCTCCCGTTCACATGGTTGATCATACTCTGGGTTCCACATGCATGATTTAGCTGAAGGAAGAATACCTTAAACCTGGAGAGTTGAGACCCGTGGAATGGGTACCATGCAATATGACTTCAAAGGGTCTTCATTTGCTCACCGAACCTCTCCAATCCTCTCACTGCTGCATTTATGCCCCTGTACACACGCTTGATTCTCTTATGGAGGCATAGCAATCCATAGGTTTTAAGATACTTACTATTCAGGTACATTCTTAGGCGTTTAATATGGGGTGTTGAGTCCATTTCGTTGAGCAAGGAGTAGCTCTTGTCTATTCCATATTTGGCTTAAGGAACTTTATCTGTGCTCATTTCAATCTCTGGTTTTATGCAGCACCCCAACTCACCTTTCCCCTTAAGCAAGCATAAGTTGGTTTTCTAAATTTGAGACCCTGTTTTGTTTTGGAATTCAGTTCCTGTGTAGCCAAGTTTACATTCTGTGTATTAGTGATATCTTATGATGTTTCTTTTTCTGTGTGACTTATTTCAGTTAGAATCATCGTACCTGAATCCACTCATTATGCTGCTACATGCCTGATGACATAGATTTCATTGCTGAGTGATACTGCATTGTACGTAAGTACCACAAGTTCTTTATCCATTTTTCACTTTTTGTGATATTGAACTTGTACCGTAAACGAGGTTCTTGTAAACAGAGGTGTCCCAAACTTTTGGGTGGCTGTGTCCTTTTGATTTTAATTTCCCTAATCTATAGGACCATAAGTGGAATTGCCCTAGGCTCTGTTACTTTGTTTTTTAGATGTTTCAGGAAACACCATACACTTCTCCCGAGTGTCTGTTGGCAATTTACATCCCGCCCATCAGCATAACAAGGCTCCCAGTTCTCCATGGCCTGTCCTGCCTTTCTGGATTTTACACTTTTTTCAGATGGCCCTTTTGACCGGGGGGAAGTGAGACTTCATTGTAGTGCAGATTTCCTTTGAAAGTTTGCTTGGTTGGCCAAAAAGGGCGTATGCGTTTTTTCCTGAATATATTCTGGAAAAAACGCATACGCCATTTTTGGCCAAGTGCATCATTGTGGACGTTCTGCCTCTTTTCCTATGCTTTCAATGCAATTCCAGTCTACCTCCTGAAATCGGTTTCCTGCAATTCTGCCCCGCTTTCAAGTCCTCTTGGCAGCCTTACTTCAGTATATTTTTGGACGATAGCTGTCATTTATAACACTGCAGGTTTGTGAATTACAGTGCCCCTGATCTCCTTTCTTCAACTCGCTTTCTTGTGAGCTGGCCGCAACACCGCAGGATGGCTTCAGGCCCTAATCTGGTTCCGGAACGGCACGCTGAGCCTTTGGTTAATTCCTCTTCCTGGTGGGAAATGAGAGTTAAATTTGCCCGTCCAGACACCTCCAGCTAGTCTCTCATTGGTTCTCGCTATTCCTGTTCATCTTCCGCAGAAATTGCAAACTGGGCCAAACAGGAGGTTAAAGGGACTGACTCTCCAAGTCGGGAGAGTGTTAGTAAAGCGTCTGGAATGTTGCACCCTAGTACCAGCGTACGAAAACTGAGACATATTTGAACACGTCTCCTGATCACATGGTTGATCATACTCTAGGTTCCACATGCATGTTTTAGCTGAAGGAAGAATACCTTAAAACTGGGTAGTTGAAACCCTTGGAATGGGTACCATGCAATATGATTTTAAAGGGTCTTCATTTGCTCACCGAACCTCTCCAATCCTATCACTGCTGCGTTTATGACCCTGTACACATGCTTGATTCTCTTTCGGAGACATAGCAATCCATAGGTTTTAAGATACTTACTAGACAGGTACATTCTTAGGCGTTTAATATGCGATGTTGAGTCCATTTCGTTGAGCAAGGAGTATCTCTTGTCTATTCCATATATGGCTTAAGGATCTTTATCTGTGCTCATTTCAATCTCTGTTTTTATGCAGCACCCCAACTCACCTTTACCCTTAAGCAAGCATAAGTTGGTTTTCTAAATTTGAGACACTGTTCTGTTCTGTAATTCAGTTCCTGTGTAGCCAAGTTTACATTCCGTGTATTACTGATATCTTATGATGTTTCTTTTTCTGTGTGACTTATTTCAGTTAGAATAATCATACCTGAATCCACTCATTGTGCTGCTAAGGGCCTGATGACATAGATTTCATTGCTGAGTGATACTGCATTGTACGTAAGTACCACAAGTTCTTTATCCATTTTTCACTTTCTGTGATATTGAACTTGTACGGTAAACGAGGTTCTTGTAAACAGAGGCGTCCCAAACTTTGGGGTGGCTGTGTCTTTTTGATTTTAATTTCCCTAAGCTATAGGACCATAAGTGGAAGTGCCCTAGGCTCTGTTGCTTTGTTTTTTAGATGTTTCAGGAAACACCATACACTTCTCCCCAGTGTCTGTTGGCAATTTACATCCCGCCCATCAGCATAACAAGGCTCCCAGTTCTCCATGGCCTGTCCTGCCTTTCTGGATTTTACACTTTTTTCAGATGGCCCTTTTGAACGGGGGGAAGTGAGACTTCATTGTAGTGCAGATTTCCTTTGAAAGTATGCTTGGTTGGCCAAAAAGGGCGTATGCGTTTTTTCCTGAATATATTCAGGAAAAAACGCATACGCCCTTTTTGGCCAAGTGCATCATTGTGGACGTTCTGCCTCTTTTCCTATGCTTTCAATGCAATTCCAGTCTACCTCCTGAAATCGGTTTCCTGCAATTCTGCCCCGCATTCAAGTCCTCTTGGCAGCCTTACTTCAGTATATTTTTGGCCGATAGCTGACATTTATAACTCTGCAGCTTTGTGCATTACAGTGGCCCTGAGCTCCTTTCTTCAACTCGCTTTCTTTTGAGATGGCCGCAACACTGCAAGATGGCTTCAGGCACTAATCTGGTTCCGGCACGGCACGCTGAGCCTTTGGCTATTTCCTCTTCCTGGTGGGAAATGAGAGTTAAATTTGCCCGTCCAGACACCTCCAACTAGTCTCTCATTGGTTCTCCCTATTCCTGTTCATCTTCCACAGAAATTGCAAACTGGGCCAAACAGGAGGTTAAAGGGACTGACTCTCCAAGTCGGGACAGTGTTAGTAAAGCGTCTGGAATGTTGCACCCGAGTACCAGGGTACGAAAACTGAGACATATTTGAACACGTCTCCCGATCACATGGTTGATCATACTCTAGGTTCCAAATGCATGTTTTAGATAAGGAAGAATACCTTAAACCTGGGTAGTTGAAACCCGTGGTATGGGTACTATGCAATATGACTTCAAAGTGTCTTCATTTGCTCACCGAACCTCTCCAATCCTATCACTGCTGCGTTTATGCCCCGTACACATGCTTGATTCTCTTTCGGAGACATAGCAATCCATAGGTTTTAAGATACTTACTAGTCAGGTACATTTTTAGGCGTTTAATATGCGGTATTGAGTCCATTTCGTTGAGCAAGGAGTAGCTCTTGTCTATTCCATATTTGGCTTAAGGAACTTTATCTGTGCTCATTTCAATCTCTGGTTTTATGCAGCACCCCAACTCACCTTTACCCTTAAGCAAGCATAAGTTGGTTTTCTAAATTTGAGACCCTGTTCTGTTTTGGAATTCAGTTCCTGTGTAGCCAAGTTTACATTCCGTGTATTACTGATATCTTATGATGTTTCTTTTTCTGTGTGACTTATTTCAGTTAGAATCATCATACCTGAATCCACTCATTGTGCTGCTAAGGGCCTGATGACATAGATTTCATTGCTGAGTGATATTGCTTTGTAAGTAAATACCACAACTTCTTTATCCATTTTTCACTTTCTGCGATGTTGAACTTGCACTGTAAACGAGGTTCTTGTAAACAGAGGCGTCCCAAACTTTGGGGTGGCTGTGTCTTTTTGATTTTAATTTCCCTAAGCTATAGGACCATAAGTGGAAGTACCCTAGGCTCTGTTGCTTTGTTTCTTAGATGCTTCAGGAAACACCATACACTTCTCCCGAGTGTCTGTTGGCAATTTACATCCCGCCCATCAGCATAACAAGGCTCCCAGTTCTCCATGGCCTGTCCTGCCTTTCTGGATTTTACACTTTTTTCAGATGGCCCTTTTGACCGGGGGGAAGTGAGACTTCATTGTAGTGCAGATTTCCTTTGCAAGTTTGCTTGGTTGGCCAAAAAGGGCGTATGCGTTTTTTCCTGAATATATTCAGGAAAAAATGCATACGCCCTTTTTGGCCAAGTGCATCATTGTGGACGTTCTGCCTCTTTTCCTATGCTTTCAATGCAATTCCAGTCTACCTCCTGAAATCGGTTTCCTGCAATTCTGCCCCGCTTTCAAGTCCTCTTGGCAGCCTTACTTCAGTATATTTTTGGACGATAGCTGTCATTTATAACTCTGCAGGTTTGTGCATTACAGTGCCCCTGAGCTCCTTTCTTCAACTCGCTTTATTTTGAGCTGGCCGCAACACCGCAGGATGGCTTCAGGCCCTAATCTGTTTCCGGCACGGCACGCTGAGCCTTTCGTTATTTCCTCTTCCTGGTGGGAAATGAGAGTTAAATTTGCCCGTCCAGACACCTCCAGCTAGTCTCTCATTGGTTCTCCCTATTCCTGTTCATCTTCTGCAGAAATTGCAAACTGGGCCAAACAGGAGGTTAAAGGCGCTGACTCTCCAAGTGGGGAGAGTGTTAGTAAAGCGTCTGGAATGTTGCACCCGAGGAACAGGGGAGGAAAACTGAGACATATTTGAACACGTCTCCCGTTCACATGGTTGATCATACTCTGGGTTCCACATGCATGATTTAGCTGAAGGAAGAATACCTTAAACCTGGAGAGTTGAGACCCGTGGAATGGGTACCATGCAATATGACTTCAAAGGGTCTTCATTTGCTCACCGAACCTCTCCAATCCTCTCACTGCTGCATTTATGCCCCTGTACACACGCTTGATTCTCTTATGGAGGCATAGCAATCCATAGGTTTTAAGATACTTACTATTCAGGTACATTCTTAGGCGTTTAATATGGGGTGTTGAGTCCATTTCGTTGAGCAAGGAGTAGCTCTTGTCTATTCCATATTTGGCTTAAGGAACTTTATCTGTGCTCATTTCAATCTCTGGTTTTATGCAGCACCCCAACTCACCTTTCCCCTTAAGCAAGCATAAGTTGGTTTTCTAAATTTGAGACCCTGTTTTGTTTTGGAATTCAGTTCCTGTGTAGCCAAGTTTACATTCTGTGTATTAGTGATATCTTATGATGTTTCTTTTTCTGTGTGACTTATTTCAGTTAGAATCATCGTACCTGAATCCACTCATTATGCTGCTACATGCCTGATGACATAGATTTCATTGCTGAGTGATACTGCATTGTACGTAAGTACCACAAGTTCTTTATCCATTTTTCACTTTTTGTGATATTGAACTTGTACCGTAAACGAGGTTCTTGTAAACAGAGGTGTCCCAAACTTTTGGGTGGCTGTGTCCTTTTGATTTTAATTTCCCTAATCTATGGGACCATAAGTGGAATTGCCCTAGGCTCTGTTACTTTGTTTTTTAGATGTTTCAGGAAACACCATACACTTCTCCCGAGTGTCTGTTGGCAATTTACATCCCGCCCATCAGCATAACAAGGCTCCCAGTTCTCCATGGCCTGTCCTGCCTTTCTGGATTTTACACTTTTTTCAGATGGCCCTTTTGACCGGGGGGAAGTGAGACTTCATTGTAGTGCAGATTTCCTTTGAAAGTTTGCTTGGTTGGCCAAAAAGGGCGTATGCGTTTTTTCCTGAATATATTCTGGAAAAAACGCATACGCCATTTTTGGCCAAGTGCATCATTGTGGACGTTCTGCCTCTTTTCCTATGCTTTCAATGCAATTCCAGTCTACCTCCTGAAATCGGTTTCCTGCAATTCTGCCCCGCTTTCAAGTCCTCTTGGCAGCCTTACTTCAGTATATTTTTGGACGATAGCTGTCATTTATAACACTGCAGGTTTGTGAATTACAGTGCCCCTGATCTCCTTTCTTCAACTCGCTTTCTTGTGAGCTGGCCGCAACACCGCAGGATGGCTTCAGGCCCTAATCTGGTTCCGGAACGGCACGCTGAGCCTTTGGTTAATTCCTCTTCCTGGTGGGAAATGAGAGTTAAATTTGCCCGTCCAGACACCTCCAGCTAGTCTCTCATTGGTTCTCGCTATTCCTGTTCATCTTCCGCAGAAATTGCAAACTGGGCCAAACAGGAGGTTAAAGGGACTGACTCTCCAAGTCGGGAGAGTGTTAGTAAAGCGTCTGGAATGTTGCACCCTAGTACCAGCGTACGAAAACTGAGACATATTTGAACACGTCTCCTGATCACATGGTTGATCATACTCTAGGTTCCACATGCATGTTTTAGCTGAAGGAAGAATACCTTAAAACTGGGTAGTTGAAACCCTTGGAATGGGTACCATGCAATATGATTTTAAAGGGTCTTCATTTGCTCACCGAACCTCTCCAATCCTATCACTGCTGCGTTTATGACCCTGTACACATGCTTGATTCTCTTTCGGAGACATAGCAATCCATAGGTTTTAAGATACTTACTAGACAGGTACATTCTTAGGCGTTTAATATGCGATGTTGAGTCCATTTCGTTGAGCAAGGAGTATCTCTTGTCTATTCCATATATGGCTTAAGGATCTTTATCTGTGCTCATTTCAATCTCTGTTTTTATGCAGCACCCCAACTCACCTTTACCCTTAAGCAAGCATAAGTTGGTTTTCTAAATTTGAGACACTGTTCTGTTCTGTAATTCAGTTCCTGTGTAGCCAAGTTTACATTCCGTGTATTACTGATATCTTATGATGTTTCTTTTTCTGTGTGACTTATTTCAGTTAGAATAATCATACCTGAATCCACTCATTGTGCTGCTAAGGGCCTGATGACATAGATTTCATTGCTGAGTGATACTGCATTGTACGTAAGTACCACAAGTTCTTTATCCATTTTTCACTTTCTGTGATATTGAACTTGTACGGTAAACGAGGTTCTTGTAAACAGAGGCGTCCCAAACTTTGGGGTGGCTGTGTCTTTTTGATTTTAATTTCCCTAAGCTATAGGACCATAAGTGGAAGTGCCCTAGGCTCTGTTGCTTTGTTTTTTAGATGTTTCAGGAAACACCATACACTTCTCCCCAGTGTCTGTTGGCAATTTACATCCCGCCCATCAGCATAACAAGGCTCCCAGTTCTCCATGGCCTGTCCTGCCTTTCTGGATTTTACACTTTTTTCAGATGGCCCTTTTGAACGGGGGGAAGTGAGACTTCATTGTAGTGCAGATTTCCTTTGAAAGTATGCTTGGTTGGCCAAAAAGGGCGTATGCGTTTTTTCCTGAATATATTCAGGAAAAAACGCATACGCCCTTTTTGGCCAAGTGCATCATTGTGGACGTTCTGCCTCTTTTCCTATGCTTTCAATGCAATTCCAGTCTACCTCCTGAAATCGGTTTCCTGCAATTCTGCCCCGCATTCAAGTCCTCTTGGCAGCCTTACTTCAGTATATTTTTGGCCGATAGCTGACATTTATAACTCTGCAGCTTTGTGCATTACAGTGGCCCTGAGCTCCTTTCTTCAACTCGCTTTCTTTTGAGATGGCCGCAACACTGCAGGATGGCTTCAGGCACTAATCTGGTTCCGGCACGGCACGCTGAGCCTTTGGCTATTTCCTCTTCCTGGTGGGAAATGAGAGTTAAATTTGCCCGTCCAGACACCTCCAACTAGTCTCTCATTGGTTCTCCCTATTCCTGTTCATCTTCCACAGAAATTGCAAACTGGGCCAAACAGGAGGTTAAAGGGACTGACTCTCCAAGTCGGGACAGTGTTAGTAAAGCGTCTGGAATGTTGCACCCGAGTACCAGGGTACGAAAACTGAGACATATTTGAACACGTCTCCCGATCACATGGTTGATCATACTCTAGGTTCCAAATGCATGTTTTAGATAAGGAAGAATACCTTAAACCTGGGTAGTTGAAACCCGTGGTATGGGTACTATGCAATATGACTTCAAAGTGTCTTCATTTGCTCACCGAACCTCTCCAATCCTATCACTGCTGCGTTTATGCCCCGTACACATGCTTGATTCTCTTTCGGAGACATAGCAATCCATAGGTTTTAAGATACTTACTAGTCAGGTACATTTTTAGGCGTTTAATATGCGGTATTGAGTCCATTTCGTTGAGCAAGGAGTAGCTCTTGTCTATTCCATATTTGGCTTAAGGAACTTTATCTGTGCTCATTTCAATCTCTGGTTTTATGCAGCACCCCAACTCACCTTTACCCTTAAGCAAGCATAAGTTGGTTTTCTAAATTTGAGACCCTGTTCTGTTTTGGAATTCAGTTCCTGTGTAGCCAAGTTTACATTCCGTGTATTACTGATATCTTATGATGTTTCTTTTTCTGTGTGACTTATTTCAGTTAGAATCATCATACCTGAATCCACTCATTGTGCTGCTAAGGGCCTGATGACATAGATTTCATTGCTGAGTGATATTGCTTTGTAAGTAAATACCACAACTTCTTTATCCATTTTTCACTTTCTGCGATGTTGAACTTGCACTGTAAACGAGGTTCTTGTAAACAGAGGCGTCCCAAACTTTGGGGTGGCTGTGTCTTTTTGATTTTAATTTCCCTAAGCTATAGGACCATAAGTGGAAGTACCCTAGGCTCTGTTGCTTTGTTTCTTAGATGCTTCAGGAAACACCATACACTTCTCCCGAGTGTCTGTTGGCAATTTACATCCCGCCCATCAGCATAACAAGGCTCCCAGTTCTCCATGGCCTGTCCTGCCTTTCTGGATTTTACACTTTTTTCAGATGGCCCTTTTGACCGGGGGGAAGTGAGACTTCATTGTAGTGCAGATTTCCTTTGCAAGTTTGCTTGGTTGGCCAAAAAGGGCGTATGCGTTTTTTCCTGAATATATTCAGGAAAAAACGCATACGCCCTTTTTGGCCAAGTGCATCATTGTGGACGTTCTGCCTCTTTTCCTATGCTTTCAATGCAATTCCAGTCTACCTCCTGAAATCGGTTTCCTGCAATTCTGCCCCGCTTTCAAGTCCTCTTGGCAGCCTTACTTCAGTATATTTTTGGACGATAGCTGTCATTTATAACTCTGCAGGTTTGTGCATTACAGTGCCCCTGAGCTCCTTTCTTCAACTCGCTTTATTTTGAGCTGGCCGCAACACCGCAGGATGGCTTCAGGCCCTAATCTGTTTCCGGCACGGCACGCTGAGCCTTTCGTTATTTCCTCTTCCTGGTGGGAAATGAGAGTTAAATTTGCCCGTCCAGACACCTCCAGCTAGTCTCTCATTGGTTCTCCCTATTCCTGTTCATCTTCTGCAGAAATTGCAAACTGGGCCAAACAGGAGGTTAAAGGCGCTGACTCTCCAAGTGGGGAGAGTGTTAGTAAAGCGTCTGGAATGTTGCACCCGAGGAACAGGGGAGGAAAACTGAGACATATTTGAACACGTCTCCCGTTCACATGGTTGATCATACTCTGGGTTCCACATGCATGATTTAGCTGAAGGAAGAATACCTTAAACCTGGAGAGTTGAGACCCGTGGAATGGGTACCATGCAATATGACTTCAAAGGGTCTTCATTTGCTCACCGAACCTCTCCAATCCTCTCACTGCTGCATTTATGCCCCTGTACACACGCTTGATTCTCTTATGGAGGCATAGCAATCCATAGGTTTTAAGATACTTACTATTCAGGTACATTCTTAGGCGTTTAATATGGGGTGTTGAGTCCATTTCGTTGAGCAAGGAGTAGCTCTTGTCTATTCCATATTTGGCTTAAGGAACTTTATCTGTGCTCATTTCAATCTCTGGTTTTATGCAGCACCCCAACTCACCTTTCCCCTTAAGCAAGCATAAGTTGGTTTTCTAAATTTGAGACCCTGTTTTGTTTTGGAATTCAGTTCCTGTGTAGCCAAGTTTACATTCTGTGTATTAGTGATATCTTATGATGTTTCTTTTTCTGTGTGACTTATTTCAGTTAGAATCATCGTACCTGAATCCACTCATTATGCTGCTACATGCCTGATGACATAGATTTCATTGCTGAGTGATACTGCATTGTACGTAAGTACCACAAGTTCTTTATCCATTTTTCACTTTTTGTGATATTGAACTTGTACCGTAAACGAGGTTCTTGTAAACAGAGGTGTCCCAAACTTTTGGGTGGCTGTGTCCTTTTGATTTTAATTTCCCTAATCTATAGGACCATAAGTGGAATTGCCCTAGGCTCTGTTACTTTGTTTTTTAGATGTTTCAGGAAACACCATACACTTCTCCCGAGTGTCTGTTGGCAATTTACATCCCGCCCATCAGCATAACAAGGCTCCCAGTTCTCCATGGCCTGTCCTGCCTTTCTGGATTTTACACTTTTTTCAGATGGCCCTTTTGACCGGGGGGAAGTGAGACTTCATTGTAGTGCAGATTTCCTTTGCAAGTTTGCTTGGTTGGCCAAAAAGGGCGTATGCGTTTTTTCCTGAATATATTCTGGAAAAAACGCATACGCCATTTTTGGCCAAGTGCATCATTGTGGACGTTCTGCCTCTTTTCCTATGCTTTCAATGCAATTCCAGTCTACCTTCCTGAAATCGGTTTCCTGCAATTCTGCCCCACTTTCAAGTCCTCTTGGCAGCCTTACTTCAGTATATTTTTGGACGATACTGTCATTTATAACTCTGCAGGTTTGTGAATTACAGTGCCCCTGAGCTCCTTTCTTCAACTCGCTTTCTTGTGAGCTGGCCGCAACACCGCAGGATGGCTTCAGGCCCTAATCTGGTTCCGGAACGGCACGCTGAGCCTTTGGTTAATTCCTCTTCCTGGTGGGAAATGAGAGTTAAATTTGCCCGTCCAGACACCTCCAGCTAGTCTCT
>NW_028132735.1:0-96448 GCF_964374135.1 Grampus griseus
CTGAGTGATACTGCATTGTACGTAAGTACCACAAGTTCTTTATGCATTTTTCACTTTCTGTAATATTGAACTTGTACGGTAAACGAGGTTCTTGTAAACAGAGGCGTCCCAAACTTTGGGGTGGCTGTGTCTTTTTGATTTTAATTTCCCTAAGCTATAGGACCATAAGTGGAAGTGCCCTAGGCTCTGTTGCTTTGTTTTTTAGATGTTTCAGGAAACACCATACACTTCTCCCGAGTGTCTGTTGGCAATTTACATCCCGCCCATCAGCATAACAAGGCTCCCAGTTCTCCATGGCCTGTCCTGCCTTTCTGGATTTTACACTTTTTTCAGATGGCCCTTTTGACCGGGGAGAAGTGAGACTTCATTGTAGTGCAGATTTCCTTTGCAAGCTTGCTTGGTTGGCCAAAAAGGGCGTATGCGTTTTTTCCTGAATATATTCAGGAAAAAACGCATACGCCCTTTTTGGCCAAGTGCATCATTGTGGACGTTCTGCCTCTTTTCCTATGCTTTCAATGCAATTCCAGTCTACCTCCTGAAATCGGTTTCGTGCAATTCTGCCCTGCTTTCAAGTCCTCTTGGCAGCCTTACTTCAGTATATTTTTGGACGATAGCTGTCATTTATAACTCTGCAGGTTTGTGAATTACAGTGCCCCTGAGCTCCTTTCTTCAACTCGCTTTCTTTTGAGCTGGCCGCAACACCGCAGAATGGCTTCAGGCCCTAATCTGGTTCCGGCACGGCACGCTGAGCCTTTGGTTAATTCCTCTTCCTGGTGGGAAATGAGAGTTAAATTTGCCCGTCCAGAAACCTCCAGCTAGTCTCTCATTGGTTCTCGCTATTCCTGTTCATCTTGCGTAGAAATTGGAAACTGGGCCAAACAGGAGGTTAAAGGGACTGACTCTCCAAGTGGGGAGAGTGTTAGTAAAGCGTCTGGAATGTTGCACTGAAGTATCAGGGTATGAAAAGTGAGACATATTTGAACACGTCTCCCACTCACATGGTTGATCATACTCTGGGTTCCACATGCATGTTTTAGCTGAAGGAAGAATACCTTAAACCTGGGTAGTTGAAACCCGTGGAATGGGTACCATGCAATATGACTTCAAAGGGTCTTCATTTGCTCACCGAACCTCTCCAATCCTATCACTGCTGCGTTTATGCCCCTGTACACACGCTTGATTCTCTTTTGGAGACATAGCAATCCATAGGTTTTAAGATACTTACTAGTCAGGTACATTCTTAGGCGTTTAATATGGGGTGTTGAGTCCATTTCGTTGAGCAAGGAGTAGCTCTTGTCTATTCCATATTTGGCTTAAGGAACTTTATCTGTGCTCATTTCAATCTCTGGTTTTATGCAGCACCCCAACTCACCTTTCCCCTTAAGCAAGCATAAGTTGGTTTTCTGAATTTGAGACCCTGTTCTGTTTTGGAATTCAGTTCCTGTGTAGCCAAGTTTACATTCCTGTATTAGTGATATCTTATGATGTTTCTTTTTCTGTGTGACTTATTTCAGTTAGAATCATCGTACCTGAATCCACTCATTATGCTGCTACGGGCCTGATGACATAGATTTCATTGCTGAGTGATACTGCATTGTACGTAAGTACCACAAGTTCTTTATCCATTTTTCACTTTCTGTAATATTGAACTTGTACGGTAAACGAGGTTCTTGTAAACAGAGGCGTCCCAAACTTTGGGGTGGCTGTGTCTTTTTGATTTTAATTTCCCTAAGCTATAGGACCATAAGTGGAAGTGCCCTAGGCTCTGTTGCTTTGTTTTTTAGATGTTTCAGGAAACACCATACACTTCTCCCGAGTGTCTGTTCGCAATTTACATCCCGCCCATCAGCATAACAAGGCTCCCAGTTCTCCATGGCCTGTCCTGCCTTTCTGGATTTTACACTTTTTTCAGATGGCCCTTTTGACCGGGGGGAAGTGAGACTTCATTGTAGTGCAGATTTCCTTTGCAAGCTTGCTTGGTTGGCCAAAAAGGGCGTATGCGTTTTTTCCTGAATATATTCAGGAAAAAACGCATACGCCCTTTTTGGCCAAGTGCATCATTGTGGACGTTCTGCCTCTTTTCCTATGCTTTCAATGCAATTCCAGTCTACCTCCTGAAATCGGTTTCCTGCAATTCTGCCCCGCTTTCAAGTCCTCTTGGCAGCCTTACTTCAGTATATTTTTGGACGATAGCTGTCATTTATAACTCTGCAGGTTTGTGAATTACAGTGCCCCTGAGCTCCTTTCTTCAACACGCTTTCTTTTGAGCTGGCCGCAACACCGCAGGATGGCTTCAGGCCCTAATCTGGTTCCGGCACGGCACGCTGAGCCTTTGGTTAATTCCTCTTCCTGGTTAGAAATGAGAGTTAAATTTGCCCGTCCAGACACCTCCAGCTAGTCTCTCATTGGTTCTCACTATTCCTGTTCATCTTCCGCAGAAATTGCAAACTGGGCCAAACAGGAGGTTAAAGGGACTGACTCTCCAAGTCGGGAGAGTGTTAGTAAAGCGTCTGGAATGTTGCACCCGAGTACCAGGGGAGGAAAACTGAGACATATTTGAACACGTCTCCCGATCACATGGTTGATCATACTCTAGGTTCCACATGCATGTTTTAGCTGAAGGAAGAATACCTTAAACCTGGGTAGTTGAAACCCGTGGAATGGGTACCATGCAATATGACTTCAAAGGGTCTTCATTTGCTCACCAAAACTCTCCAATCCTATCACTGCTGCGTTTATGCCCGTGTGCACACGCTTGATTCTCTTTCGGAGACATAGCAATCCATAGGTTTTAAGATACTTACTAGTCAGGTACATTCTTAGGCGTTTAATATGGGGTGTTGAGTCCATTTCGTTGAGCAAGGAGTAGCTCTTGTCTATTCCATATTTGGCTTAAGGAACTTTATCTGTGCTCATTTCAATCTCTGGTTTTATGCAGCCCCCCAACTCACCTTTCCCCTTAAGCAAGCATAAGTTGGTTTTCTGAATTTGAGACCCTGTTCTGTTTTGGAATTCAGTTCCTGTGTAGCCAAGTTTACATTCCTGTATTAGTGATATCTTATGATGTTTCTTTTTCTGTGTGACTTATTTCAGTTAGAATCATCGTACCTGAATCCACTCATTATGCTGCTACGGGCCTGATGACATAGATTTCATTGCTGAGTGATACTGCATTGTACGTAAGTACCACAAGTTCTTTATCCATTTTTCAATTTCTGTAATATTGAACTTGTACGGTAAACGATGTTCTTGTAAACAGAGGCGTCCCAAACTTTGGGGTGGCTGTGTCTTTTTGATTTTAATTTCCCTAATCTATAGGACCATAAGTGGAAGTGCCCTAGGCTCTGTTGCTTTGTTTTTTAGATGTTTCAGGAAACACCATACACTTCTCCCGAGTGTCTGTTGGCAATTTACATCCCGCCCATCAGCATAACAAGGCTCCCAGTTCTCCATGGCCTGTCCTGCCTTTCTGGATTTTACACTTTTCTCAGATGGCCCTTTTGACCGGGGGGAAGTGAGACTTCATTGTAGTGCAGATTTCCTTTGCAAGCTTGCTTGGTTGGCCAAAAAGGGCGTATGCGTTTTTTCCTGAATATATTCAGGAAAAAACGCATACGCCCTTTTTGGCCAAGTGCATCATTGTGGACGTTCTGCCTCTTTTCCTATGCTTTCAATGCAATTCCAGTCTACCTCCTGAAATCGGTTTCCTGCAATTCTGCCCTGCTTTCAAGTCCTCTTGGCAGCCTTACTTCAGTATATTTTTGGACGATAGCTGTCATTTATAACTCTGCAGGTTTGTGAATTACAGTGCCCCTGAGCTCCTTTCTTCAACTCGCTTTCTTTTGAGCTGGCCGCAACACCGCAGAATGGCTTCAGGCCCTAATCTGGTTCCGGCACGGCACGCTGAGCCTTTGGTTAATTCCTCTTCCTGGTGGGAAATGAGAGTTAAATTTGCCCGTCCAGACACCTCCAGCTAGTCTCTCATTGGTTCTCGCTATTCCTGTTCATCTTGCGCAGAAATTGGAAACTGGGCCAAACAGGAGGTTAAAGGGACTGACTCTCCAAGTGGGGAGAGTGTTAGTAAAGCGTCTGGAATGTTGCACTGAAGTACCAGGGTACGAAAACTGAGACATACTTGAACACGTCTCCCGATCACATGGTTGATCATACTCTAGGTTCCACATGCATGTTTTAGCTGAAGGAAGAATACCTTAAACATGGGTAGTTGAAAGCCGTGGAATGGGTACCATGCAATATGGCTTCAAAGGGTCTTCATTTGCTCACCGAACCTCTCCAATCCTATCACTGCTGCGTTTATGCCCCTGTACACATGCTTGATTCTCTTTCGGAGACATAGCAATCCATAGGTTTTAAGATACTTACTAGTCAGGTACATTCTTAGGCGTTTAATATGGGGTGTTGAGTCCATTTCGTTGAGCAAGGAGTAGCTCTTGTCTATTCCATATTTGGCTTAAGGAACTTTATCTGTGCTCATTTCAATCTCTGGTTTTATGCAGCACCCCAACTCACCTTTCCCCTTAAGCAAGCATAAGTTGGTTTTCTAAATTTGAAACCCTATTCTGTTTTGGAATTCAGTTCCTGTGTAGCCAAGTTTACATTCCGTATATTAGTGATATCTTATGATGTTTCTTTTTCTGTGTGACTCATTTCAGTTAGAATCATCATACCTGAATCCACTCATTGTGCTGCTAAGGGCCTGATGACATAGATTTCGTTGCTGAGTCATATTGCTTTGTAAGTAAATACCACAACTTCTTTATCCATTTTTCACTTTCTGCGATGTTGAACTTGTACTGTAAACGAGGTTCTTGTAAACAGAGGCGTCCCAAACTTTGGGGTGGCTGTGTCTTTTTGATTTTAATTTCCCTAAGCTATAGGACCATAAGTGGAAGTGCCCTAGGCTCTGTTGCTTTGTTTTTTAGATGTTTCAGGAAACACCATACACTTCTCCCGAGTGGCTGTTGGCAATTTACATCCCCCCCATCAGCATAACAAGGCTCCCAGTTCTCCATGGCCTGTCCTGCCTTTCTGGATTTTACACTTTTTTCAGATGGCCCTTTTGACCGGGGGGAAGTGAGACTTCATTGTAGTGCGGATTTCCTTTGCAAGCTTGCTTGGTTGGCCAAAAAGGGCGTATGCGTTTTTTCCTGAATATATTCAGGAAAAAATGCATACGCCCTTTTTGGCCAAGTGCATCATTGTGGACGTTCTGCCTCTTTTCCTATGCTTTCAATGCAATTCCAGTCTACCTCCTGAAATCGGTTTCCTGCAATTCTGCCCCGCTTTCAAGGCCTCTTGGCAGCCTTACTTCAGTATATTTTTGGACGATAGCTGTCATTTATAACTCTGCAGGTTTGTGAATTACAGTGCCCCTGAGCTCCTTTCTTCAACTCGCTTTCTTTTGAGCTGGCCGCAACACCGCAGGATGGCTTCAGGCTCTAATCTGGTTCCGACACGGCACGCTGAGCCTTTGGTTATTTCCTCTTCCTGGTGGGAAATAAGAGTTAAATTTGCCCGTCCAGACACCTCCAGCTAGTCTCTCATTGGTTCTCCCTATTCCTGTTCATCTTCCGCAGAAATTGCAAACTGGGCCAAACAGGAGGTTAAAGGCGCTGACTCTCCAAGTGGGGAGAGTGTTAGTAAAGCGTCTGGAATGTTGCACCCGAGTACCAGGGTACGAAAATTGAGACATATTTGAACACGTCTCCCGTTCACACGGTTGATCATACTCTGGGTTCCACATGCATGTTTTAGCTGAAGGAAGAATACCTTAAACCTGGAGAGTTGAGACCCGTGGAATGGTTACCATGCAATATGACTTCAAAGGGTCTTCATTTGCTCACCGAACCTCTCCAATCCTATCACTGCTGCGTTTATGCCCCTGTACACACGCTTGATTCTCTTTTGGAGACATAGCAATCCATAGGTTTTAAGATACTTACTAGTCAGGTACATTCTTAGGCGTTTAATATGGGGTGTTGAGTCCATTTCGTTGAGCAAGGAGTAGCTCTTGTCTATTCCATATTTGGCTTAAGGAACTTTATCTGTGCTCATTTCAATCTCTGGTTTTATGCAGCACCCCAACTCACCTTTCCCCTTAAGCAAGCATAAGTTGGTTTTCTAAATTTGAGACCCTGTTCTGTTTTGGAATTCAGTTCCTGTGTAGCCAAGTTTACATTCCGTGTATTAGTGATATCTTATGATGTTTCTTTTTCTGTGTGACTTATTTCAGTTAGAATCATCGTACCTGAATCCACTCATTATGCTGCTACGGGCCTGATGACATAGATTTCATTGCTGAGTGATACTGCATTGTACGTAAGTACCACAAGTTCTTTATCCATTTTTCACTTTCTGTGATATTGAACTTGTACGGTAAACGAGGTTCTTGTAAACAGAGGCGTCCCAAATTTTGGGGTGGCTGTGTCTTTTTGATTTTAATTTCCCTAAGCTATAGGACCATAAGTGGAAGTGCCCTAGGCTCTGTTGCTTTGTTTTTAGATGTTTCAGGAAACACCATACACATCTCCCGAGTGTCTCTTGGCAATTTACATCCCGCCCATCAGCATAACAAGGGTCCCAGTTCTCCATGGCCTGTCCTGCCTTTCTGGATTTTACACTTTTTTCAGATGGCCCTTTTGACCGGGGGGAAGTGAGACTTCATTGTGCAGATTTCCTTTGCAAGTTTGCTTGGTTGGCCAAAAAGGGCGTATGCGTTTTCTCCTTAATATATTCAGGAAAAAACGCATACGCCCTTTTTGGCCAAGTGCATCATTGTGGACGTTCTACCTCTTTTCCTATGCTTTCAATGCAATTCCAGTCTACCTCCTGAAATCGGTTTCCTGCAATTCTCCCCGCTTTCAAGTCCTCTTGGCAGCCTTACTTCAGTATATTTTTGGACGATAGCTGTCATTTATAACTCTGCAGGTTTGTGAATTACAGTGGCCCTGAGCTCCTTTCTTCAATTCGCTTTCTTGTGACCTGGCCGCAACACTGCAGCATGGCTTCAGGCCCTAATCTGGTTCCGGCACGGCACGCTGAGCCTTTGGTTATTTCCTCTTCCTGGTGGGAAATGAGAGTTAAATTTGCCCGTCCAGACACCTCCAGCTAGTCTCTCATTGGTTCTCCCTATTCCTGTTCATCTTCCGCAGAAATTGCAAACTGGGCCAAACAGGAGGTTAAAGGGACTGACTCTCCAAGTCGGGAGAGTGTTAGTAAAGCGTCTGGAATGTTGCACCCGAGTACCAGGGTATGAAAACTGAGACATATTTGAACACGTCTCCCGATCACATGGTTGATCATACTCTAGGTTCCACATGCATGTTTTAGCTGAAGGAAGAATACCTTAAACCTGGGTAGTTGAAACCCGTGGAATGGGTACCATGCAATATGACTTCAAAGGGTCTTCATTTGCTCACCGAACCTCTCCAATCCTATCACTGCTGCGTTTATGCCCCTGTACACATGCTTGATTCTCTTTCGGAGACATAGCAATCCATAGGTTTTAAGATACTTACTAGTCAGGTACATTCTTAGGCGTTTAATATGCGGTGTTGAGTCCATTTCGTTGAGCAAGGAGTAGCTCTTGTCTATTCCATATTTGGCTTAAGGAACTTTATCTGTGCTCATTTCAATCTCTGGTTTTATGCAGCACCCCAACTCACCTTTCCCCTTAAGCAAGCATAAGTTGGTTTTCTAAATTTGAGACCCTGTTCTGTTTTGGAATTCAGTTCCTGTGTGGCCAAGTTTCATTCCGTGCATTAGTGATATCTTATGATGTTTCTTTTTCTGTGTGACTTATTTCAGTTAGAATCATCGTACCTGAATCCACTCATTATGCTGCTACGGGCCTGATGACATAGATTTCATTGCTGAGTGATACTGCATTGTACGTAAGTACCACAAGTTCTTTATCCATTTTTCACTTTCTGTGATATTGAACTTGTACGGTAAACGAGGTTCTTGTAAACAGAGGCGTCCCAAACTTTGGGGTGGCTGTGTCTTTTTGATTTTAATTTCCCTAAGCTATAGGACCATAAGTGGAAGTGCCCTAGGCTCTGTTGCTTTGTTTTTAGATGTTTGAGGAAACACCATACACATCTCCCGAGTGTCTGTTGGCAATTTCCATCCCGCCCATCAGCATAACAAGGCTCCCAGTTCTCCATGGCCTGTCCTGCCTTTCTGGATTTTACACTTTTTTCAGATGGCCCTTTTGACCGGGGGGAAGTGAGACTTCATTTTAGTGCGGATTTCCTTTGCAAGTTTGCTTGGTTGGCCAAAAAGGGCGTATGCGTTTTTTCCTGCATATATTCAGGAGAAAATGCATACGCCCTTTTTGGCCAAGTGCATCATTGTGGACGTTCTGCCTCTTTTCCTATGCTTTCAATGCAATTCCAGTCTACCTCCTGAAATCGGTTTCCTGCAATTCTGCCCCGCGTTCAAGTCCTCTTGGCAGCTTTACTTCAGTGTATTTTTGGACGATAGCTGTCATTTATAACTCTGCAGGTTTGTGAATTACAGTGCCCCTGAGCTCCTTTCTTCAACTCGCTTTCTTTTGAGCTGGCCGCAACACCGCAGGATGGCTTCAGGCCCTAATCTGGTTCCGGCACGGCACGCTGAGCCTTTGGTTATTTCCTCTTCCTGGTGGGAAATGAGAGTTAAATTTGCCCGTCCAGACACCTCCAGCTAGTCTCTCATTGGTTCTCGCTATTCCTGTTCATCTTCCGCAGAAATTGCAAACTGGGCCAAACAGGAGGTTAAAGGCGCTGACTCTCCAACTCGGGAGAGTGTTAGTAAAGCGTCTGGAATGTTGCACCCGAGTACCAGGGTACGAAAACTGAGACATATTTGAACACGTCTCCCAATCACATGGTTGATCATACTCTAGGTTCCACATGCATGTTTTAGCTGAAGGAAGAATACCTTAAACCTGGGTAGTTGAAACCCGTGGAATGGGTACCATGCAATATGACTTCAAAGGGTCTTCATTTGCTCACCGAACCTCTCCAATCCTATCACTGCTGCGTTTATGCCCCTGTACACATGCTTGATTCTCTTTCGGAGACATAGCAATCCATAGGTTTTAAGATACTTACTAGTCAGGTACATTCTTAGGCGTTTAATATGGGGTGTTGAGTCCATTTCGTTGAGCAAGGAGTAGCTCTTGTCTATTCCATATTTGGCTTAAGGAACTTTATCTGTGCTCATTTCAATCTCTGGTTTTATGCAGCACCCCAACTCACCTTTCCCCTTAAGCAAGCATAAGTTGGTTTTCTAAATTTGAGACCCTGTTGTGTTTTGGAATTCAGTTCCTGTGTAGCCAAGTTTACATTCCGTGTATTACTGATATCTTATGATGTTTCTTTTTCTGTGTGACTTATTTCAGTTAGAATCATCATACCTGAATCCACTCATTGTGCTGCTAAGGGCCTGATGACATAGATTTCATTGCTGAGTGATATTGCTTTGTAAGTAAATACCACAACTTCTTTATCCATTTTTCACTTTCTGCGATGTTGAACTTGTACTGTAAACGAGGTTCTTGTAAACAGAGGCGTCCCAAACTTTGGGGTGGCTGTGTCTTTTTGATTTTAATTTCCCTGAGCTATAGGACCATAAGTGGAAGTGCCCTAGGCTCTGTTGCTTTGTTTTTTAGATGTTTCAGGAAACACCATACACTTCTCCCGAGTGTCTGTTGGCAATTTACATCCCGCCCATCAGCATAACAAGGCTCCCAGTTCTCCATGGCCTGTCCTGCCTTTCTGGATTTTACACTTTTTTCAGATGGCCCTTTTGACCGTGGGGAAGTGAGACTTCATTGTAGTGCAGATTTCCTTTGCAAGCTTGCTTGGTTGGCCAAAAAGGGCGTATGCGTTTTTTCCTGAATATATTCAGGAAAAAACGCATACCTCCTTTTTGGCCAAGTGCATCATTGTGGACGTTCTGCCTCTTTTTCTATGCTTTCAATGCAATTCCAGTCTACCTCCTGAAATCGGTTTCCTGCAATTCTGCCCCGCTTTCAAGTCCTCTTGGCAGCCTTACTTCAGTATATTTTTGGACGATAGCTGTCATTTATAACTCTGCAGGTTTGTGAATTACAGTGCCCCTGAGCTCCTTTCTTCAACTCGCTTTCTTTTTTGCTGGCCGCAACACCGCAGGATGGCTTCAGGTCCTAATCTGGTTCTGGCATGGCACGCTGAGCCTTTGGTTATTTCCTCTTCCTGGTGGGAAATGAGAGTTAAATTTCCCGTCCAGACACCTCCAGCTAGTCTCTCATTGGTTCTCGCTATTCCTGTTCATCTTCCGCAGAAATTGCAAACTGGGCCAAACAGGAGGTTAAAGGGACTGACTCTCCAAGTCAGGAGAGTGTTAGTAAAGCATTTGGAATGTTGCACCCGAGTACCAGGGTACGAAACCTGAGACATATTTGAACACGTCTCCCGTTCACATGGTTGATCATACTCTGGATTCCACATGCATGATTTAGCTGTAGGAAGAATACCTTAAACCTGGGTAGTTGAAACCCGTGGAATGGGGACCATGCAATATGACTTCAAAGGGTCTTCATTTGCTCACCGAACCTCTCCAATCCTATCACTGCTGCGTTTATGCCCCTGTACACACGCTTGATTCTCTTTCGGAGACATAGCAATCCATAGGTTTTAAGATACTTACTAGTCAGGTACATTCTTAGGCGTTTAATATGGGGTGTTGAGTCCATTTCGTTGAGCAAGGAGTAGCTCTTGTCTATTCCATATTTGGCTTAAGGAACTTTATCTGTGCTCATTTCAATCTCTGGTTTTATGCAGCACCCCAACTCACCTTTCCCCTTAAGCAAGCCTAAGTTGGTTTTCTAAATTTGAGACCCTGTTCTGTTCTGTAATTCAGTTCCTGTGTAGCCAAGTTTACATTCCGTGTATTACTGATATCTTATGATGTTTCTTTTTCTGTGTGACTTATTTTAGTTAGAATCATCATACCTGAATCCACTCATTGTGCTGCTAAGGGCCTGATGACATAGATTTCATTGCTGAGTGATATTGCTTTGTAAGTAAATACCACAACTTCTTTATCCATTTTTCACTTTCTGCGATGTTGAACTTGTACTGTAAACGAGGTTCTTGTAAACAGAGCCGTTCCAAACTTTGGGGTGGCTGTCTCTTTTTGATTTTAATTTCCCTAAGCTATAGGACCATAAGTGGAAGTGCCCTAGGCTCTGTTGCTTTGTTTTTTAGATGTTTCAGGAAACACCATACACTTCTCCCGAGTGTCTGTTGGCAATTTACATCCCGCCCATCAGCATAACAAGGCTCCCAGTTCTCCATGGCCTGTCCTGCCTTTCTGGATTTTACACTTTTTTCAGATGGCCCTTTTGACCGGGGGGAAGTGAGACTTCATTGTAGTGCAGATTTCCTTTGCAAGCTTGCTTGGCTGGCCAAAAAGGGCGTATGCGTTTTTTCCTGAATATATTCAGGAAAAAACGCATACGCCCTTTTTGGCCAAGTGCATCATTGTGGACGTTCTGCCTCTTTTCCTATGCTTTCAATGCAATACCAGTCTACCTCCTGAAATCGGTTTCCTGCAATTCTGCCCCGCTTTCAAGTCCTCTTGGAAGCCTTACTTCAGTATATTTTTGGACGATAGCTGTCATTTATAACTCTGCAGGTTTGTGAATTACAGTGCCCCTGAGCTCCTTTCTTCAACTCGCTTTCTTTTGAGCTGGACGCAACACCGCAGGATGGCTTCAGGCCCTAATCTGGTTCCGGCACGGCACACTGAGCCTTTGGTTAATTCCTCTTCCTGGTGGGAAATGAGAGTTAAATTTGCCCGTCCAGACACCTCCAGCTAGTCTCTCATTGGTTCTCGCTATTCCTGTTCATCTTCCGCAGAAATTGCAAACTGGGCCAACCAGGAGGTTAAAGGCGCTGACTCTCCAAGTGGGGAGAGTGTTAGTAAAGCGTCTGGAATGTTGCACCCGAGTACCAGGGTACGAAAACTGAGACATATTTGAACACGTCTCCCGTTCACATGGTTGATCATACTCTGGATTCCACATGCATGATTTAGCTGTAGGAAGAATACCTTAAACCTGGGTAGTTGAAACCCTTGGAATGGGGACCATGCAATATGACTTCAAAGGGTCTTCATTTGCTCACCGAACCTCTCCAATCCTATCACTGCTGCGTTTATGCCCCTGTACACACGCTTGATTCTCTTTCGGAGACATAGCAATCCATAGGTTTTAAGATACTTACTACTCAGGTACATTCTTAGGTGTTTAATATGGGGTGTTGAGTCCATTTCGTTGAGCAAGGAGTAGCTCTTGTCTATTCCATATTTGGCTTAAGGAACTTTATTGTGCTCATTTCAATCTCTGGTTTTATGCAGCACCCCAACTCACCTTTCCCGTTAAGCAAGCATAAGTTGGTTTTCTAAATTTGAGACCCTGTTCTGTTCTGTAATTCAGTTCCTGTGTAGCCAAGTTTACATTCCGTGTATTACTGATATCTTATGATGTTTCTTTTTCTGTGTCACTTATTTCAGTTAGAATCATCGTAGTTGAATCCACTCATTGTGCTGCTAAGGGCCTGATGACATAGATTTCATTGCTGAGTGATATTGCTTTGTAAGTAAATACCACAACTTCTTTATCCATTTTTCACTTTCTGCGATGTTGAACTTGTACTGTAAACGAGGTTCTTGTAAACAGAGGCGTCCCAAACTTTGGGGTGGCTGTGTCTTTTTGATTTTAATTTCCCTGAGCTATAGGACCATAAGTGGAAGTGCCCTAGGCTCTGTTGCTTTGTTTTTTCGATGTTTCAGGAAACACCATACACTTCTCCCGAGTGTCTGTTGGCAATTTACATCCCGCCCATCAGCATAACAAGGCTCCCAGTTCTCCATGGCCTGTCCTGCCTTTCTGGATTTTACACTTTTTTCAGATGGCCCTTTTGACCGGGGGGAAGTGAGACTTCATTGTAGTGCAGATTTCCTTTGCAAGCTTGCTTGGTTGGCCAAAAAGGGCGTATGCGTTTTTTCCTGAATATATTCAGGAAAAAACGCATACGCCCTTTTTGGCCAAGTGCATCATTGTGGACGTTCTGCCTCTTTTCCTATGCTTTCAATGCAATTCCAGTCTACCTCCTGAAATCGGTTTCCTGCAATTCTGCCCCGCTTTCAAGTCCTCTTGGCAGCCTTACTTCAGTATATTTTTGGACGATAGCTGTCATTTATAACTCTGCAGGTTTGTGAATTACAGTGCCCCTGAGCTCCTTTCTTCAACTCGCTTTCTTGTGACCTGGCCGCAACACCGCAGGATGGCTTCAGGCTCTAATCTGGTTCCGGCACGGCACGCTGAGCCTTTGGTTATTTCCTCTTCCTGGTGGGAAATGAGAGTTAAATTTGCCCGTCCAGACACCTCCAGCTAGTCTCTCATTGGTTCTCACTATTCCTGTTCATCTTCCGCAGAAATTGCAAACTGGGCCAAACAGGAGGTTAAAGGGACTGACTCTCCAAGATGGGAGAGTGTTAGTAAAGCGTCTGGAATGTTGCACCCGAGTACCAGGGGAGGAAAACTGAGACATATTTGAACACGTCTCCCGATCACATGGTTGATCATACTCTAGGTTCCACATGCATGTTTTAGCTGAAGGAAGAATACCTTAAACCTGGGTAGTTGAAACCCGTGGAATGGGTACCATGCAATATGACTTCAAAGGGTCTTCATTTGCTCACCAAACCTCTCCAATCCTATCACTGCTGCGTTTATGCCCCTGTACACATGCTTGATTCTCTTTCGGAGACATAGCAATCCATAGGTTTTAAGATACTTACTAGTCAGGTACATTCTTAGGCGTTTAATTTGGGGTGTTGAGTCCATTTCGTTGAGCAAGGAGTAGTTCTTGTCTATTCCATATTTGGCTTAAGGAACTTTATCTGTGCTCATTTCAATCTCTGGTTTTATGCAGCACCCCAACTCACCTTTCCCCTTAAGCAAGCATAAGTTGGTTTTCTAAATTTGAGACCCTGTTCTGTTCTGTAATTCAGTTCCTGTGTAGCCAAGTTTACATTCTGTGTATTACTGATATCTTATGATGTTTCTTTTTCTGTGTGACTTATTTCAGTTAGAATCATCATACCTGAATCCACTCATTGTGCTGCTAGGGCCTGATGACATAGATTTCATTGCTGAGTGATATTGCTTTGTAAGTAAATACCACAAATTCTTTATCCATTTTTCACTTTCTGCGATGTTGAACTTGTACTGTAAATGAGGTTCTTGTAAACAGAGGCGTCCCAAACTTTGGGGTGGCTGTGTGTTTTTGATTTTAATTTCCCTAAGCTATAGGACCATAAGTGGAAGTGCCCTAGGCTCTGTTGCTTTGTTTTTTAGATGTTTCAGGAAACACCATACACTTCTCCCGAGTGTCTGTTGGCAATTTACATCCCGCCCATCAGCATAACAAGGCTCCCAGTTCTCCATGGCCTGTCCTGCCTTTCTGGATTTTACACTTTTTTCAGATGGCCCTTTTGACCGGGGGGAAGTGAGACTTCATTGTAGTGCAGATTTCCTTTGCAAGCTTGCTTGGTTGGCCAAAAAGGGCGTATGCGTTTTTTCCTGAATATATTCAGGAAAAAACGCATACGCCCTTTTTGGCCAAGTGCATCATTGTGGACGTTCTGCCTCTTTTCCTATGCTTTCAATGCAATTCCAGTCTACCTCCTGAAATCGGTTTCCTGCAATTCTGCCCCGCTTTCAAGTCCTCTTGCCAGGCTTACTTCAGTATATTTTTGGACGATAGCTGTCATTTATAACTCTGCAGGTTTGTGAATTACAGTGCCCCTGAGCTCCTTTCTTCAACTCGCTTTCTTGTGACCTGGCCGCAACACCGCAGGATGGCTTCAGGCCCTAATCTGGTTCCGGCACGGCACGCTGAGCCTTTGGTTATTTCCTCTTCCTGGTGGGAAATGAGAGTTAAATTTGCCCGTCCAGACACCTCCAGCTAGTCTCTCATTGGTTCTCCCTATTCCTGTTCATATTCCGCAGAAATTGCAAACTGGGCCAAACAGGAGGTTAAAGGCGCTGACTCTCCAAGTGGGGAGAGTGTTAGTAAAGCGTCTGGAATGTTGCACCCGAGTACCAGGGGAGGAAAACTGAGACATATTTGAACACGTCTCCTGTTCACACGGTTGATCATACTCTGGGTTCCACATGCATGTTTTAGCTGAAGGAAGAATACCTTAAACCTGGAGAGTTGAGACCCGTGGAATGGGTACCATGCAATATGACTTCAAAGGGTCTTCATTTGCTCACCGAACCTCTCCAATCCTATCACTGCTGCGTTTATGCCCCTGTACACATGCTTGATTCTCTTTCGGACACATAGCAATCCATAGGTTTTAAGATACTTACTAGTCAGGTACATTCTTAGGCGTTTAATATGGGGTGTTGAGTCCATTTCGTTGAGCAAGGAGTAGCTCTTGTCTATTCCATATTTGGCTTAAGGAACTTTATCTGTGCTCATTTCAATCTCTGGTTTTATGCAGCACCCCAACTCACCTTTACCATTAAGCAAGCATAAGTTGGTTTTCTAAATTTGAGACCATGTTCTGTTCTGTAATTCAGGTCCAGTGTAGCCAAGTTTACATTCCGTGTATTACTGATATCTTATGATGTTTCTTTTTCTGTGTGACTTATTTCAGTTAGAATCATCATACCTGAATCCACTCATTGTGCTGCTAAGGGCCTGATGACATAGATTTCATTGCTGAGTGATACTGCATTGTACGTAAGTACCACAAGTTCTTTATCCATTTTTCACTTTCTCTGATATTGAACTTGTACGGTAAACGAGGTTCTTGTAAACAGAGGCGTCCCAAACTTTGGGGTGGCTGTGTCTTTTTGATTTTAATTTCCCTAAGCTATAGGACCATAAGTGGAAGTGCCCTAGGCTCTGTTGCTTTGTTTTTTAGATGTTTCAGGAAACACCATACACTTCTCCCGAGTGTCTGTTGGCAATTTACATCCCGCCCATCAGCATAACAAGGCTCCCAGTTCTCCATGGCCTGTCCTGCCTTTCTGGATTTTACACTTTTTTCAGATGGCCCTTTTGACCGGGGGGAAGTGAGACTTCATTGTAGTGCAGATTTCCTTTGCAAGCTTGCTTGGTTGGCCAAAAAGGGCGTATGCGTTTTTTCCTGAATATATTCAGGAAAAAACGCATACGCCCTTTTTGGCCAAGTGCATCATTGTGGACGTTCTGCCTCTTTTCCTATGCTTTCAATGCAATTCCAGTCTACCTCCTGAAATCGGTTTCCTGCAATTCTGCCCCGCTTTCAAGTCCTCTTGGCAGCCTTACTTCAGTATATGTTTGGACGATAGCTGTCATTTATAACTCTGCAGGTTTGTGAATTACAGTGCCCCTGAGCTCCTTTCTGCAACTCGCTTTCTTGTGAGCTGGCCGCAACACCGCAGGATGGCTTCAGGCCCTAATCTGGTTCCGGCACGGGACGCTGAGCCTTTGCTTATTTCCTCTTCCTGGTGGGAAATGAGAGTTAAATTTGCCCGTCCAGACACCTCCAGCTAGTCTCTCATTGGTTCTCGCTATTCCTGTTCATCTTGCGCAGAAATTGGAAACTGGGCCAAACAGGAGGTTAAAGGGACTGACTCTCCAAGTGGGGAGAGTGTTAGTAAAGCCTCTGGAATGTTGCACTGAAGTACCAGGGTATGAAAACTGAGACATATTTGAACACGTCTCCCGATCACATGGTTGATCATACTCTAGGTTCCACATGCATGTTTTAGCTGAAGGAAGAATACCTTAAACCTGGGTAGTTGAAACCCGTGGAATGGGTACCATGCAATATGACTTCAAAGGGTCTTCATTTGCTCACCAAACCTCTCCAATCCTATCACTGCTGCGTTTATGCCCGTGTACACATGCTTGATTCTCTTTCGGAGACATAGCAATCCATAGGTTTTAAGATACTTACTAGTCAGGTACATTCTTAGGCGTTTAATTTGGGGTGTTGAGTCCATTTCGTTGAGCAAGGAGTAGTTCTTGTCTATTCCATATTTGGCTTAAGGAACTTTATCTGTGCTCATTTCAATCTCTCGTTTTATGCAGCACCCCAACTCACCTTTCCCCTTAAGCAAGCATAAGTTGGTTTTCTAAATTTGAGACCCTGTTCTGTTCTGTAATTCAGTTCCTGTGTAGCCAAGTTTACATTCTGTGTATTACTGATATCTTATGATGTTTCTTTTTCTGTGTGACTTATTTCAGTTAGAATCATCATACCTGAATCCACTCATTGTGCTGCTAGGGCCTGATGACATAGATTTCATTGCTGAGTGATATTGCTTTGTAAGTAAATACCACAAATCCTTTATCCATTTTTCATTTTCTGCGATGTTGAACTTCTACTGTAAACGAGGTTCTTGTAAACAGAGCCGTTCCAAACTTCGGGGTGGCTGTGTCTTTTTGATTTTAATTTCCCTGAGCTATAGGACCAGAAGTGGAAGTGCCCTAGGCTCTGTTGCTTTGTTTTTTAGATGTTTCAGGAAACACCATACACTTCTCCCGAGTGGCTGTTGGCAATTTACATCCCGCCCATCAGCATAACAAGGCTCCCAGTTCTCCATGACCTGTCCTGCCTTTCTGGATTTTACACTTTATTCAGATGGCCCTTTTGACCGTGGGGAAGTGAGACTTCATTGTAGTGCAGATTTCCTTTGCAAGCTTGCTTGGTTGGCCAAAAAGGGCGTATGCGTTTTTTCCTGAATATATTCAGGAAAAAACGCATACGCCCTTTTTGGCCAAGTGCATCATTGTGGACGTTCTGCCTCTTTTCCTATGCTTTCAATGCAATTCCAGTCTACCTCCTGAAATCGGTTTCCTGCAATTCTGCCCCGCTTTCAAGTCCTCTTGGCAGCCTTACTTCAGTATATTTTTGGACGATAGCTGTCATTTATAACTCTGCAGGTTGGTGAATTACAGTGCCCCTGAGCTCCTTTCTTCAACTCGCTTTCTTTTGAGCTGGCCCCAACACCGCAGAATGGCTTCAGGCCCTAATCTGGTCCCGGCACGGCACGCTGAGCCTTTGGGTATTTCCTCTTCCTGGTGGGAAATGAGAGTTAAATTTGCCCGTCCAGACACCTCCAGCTAGTCTCTCATTGGTTTTCCCTATTCCTGTTCATCTTCCGCAGAAATTGCAAACTGGGCCAAACAGGAGGTTAAAGGCGCTGACTCTCCAAGTGGGGAGAGTGTTAGTAAAGCGTCTGGAATGTTGCACCCGAGTACCAGGGGAGGAAAACTGAGACATATTTGAACACGTCTCCCGTTCACACGGTTGATCATACTCTGGGTTCCACATGCATGTTTTAGCTGAAGGAAGAATACCTTAAACCTGGAGAGTTGAGACCCGTGGAATGGGTACCATGCAATATGACTTCAAAGGGTCTTCATTTGCTCACCGAAACTCTCCAATCCTATCACTGCTGCATTTATGCCCCTGTACACACGCTTGATTCTCTTATGGAGACATAGCAGTCCATAGGTTTTAAGATACTTACTAGTCAGGTACATTCTTAGGCATTTAATTTGGGGTGTTGAGTCCATTTCGTTGAGCAAGGAGTAGCTCTTGTCTATTCCATATTTGGCTTAAGGAACTTTATCTGTGCTCATTTCAATCTCTGGTTTTATGCAGCACCCCAACTCACCTTTCCCCTTAAGCAAGCATAAGTTGGTTTTCTAAATTTGAGACACTGTTCTGTTCTGTAATTCAGTTCCTGTGTAGCCAAGTTTACATTCTGTGTATTACTGATATCTTATGATGTTTCGTTTTCTGTGTGACTTATTTCAGTTAGAATCATCATACCTGAATCCACTCATTGTGCTGCTAAGGGCCTGATGACATAGATTTCATTGCTGAGTGATACTGCATTGTACGTAAGTACCACAAGTTCTTTATCCATTTTTCACTTTCTCTGATATTGAACTTGTACGGTAAACGAGGTTCTTGTAAACAGAGGCGTCCCAAACTTTGGGGTGGCTGTGTCTTTTTGATTTTAATTTCCCTAAGCTATAGGACCATAAGTGGAAGTGCCCTAGGCTCTGTTGCTTTGTTTTTTAGATGTTTCAGGAAACACCATACACTTCTCCCGAGTGTCTGTTGGCAATTTACATCCCGCCCATCAGCATAACAAGGCTCCCAGTTCTCCGTGGCCTGTCCTGCCTTTCTGGATTTTACAATTTTTTCAGATGGCCCTTTTGACCGGGGGGAAGTGAGACTTCATTGTAGTGCAGATTTCCTTTGCAAGTTTGCTTGGTTGGCCAAAAAGAGCGTATGCGTTTTTTCCTGAATATATTCAGGAAAAAACGCATAAGCCCTTCTTGGCCAAGTGCATCATTGTGGACGTTCTGCCTCTTTTCCTATGCTTTCAATGCAATTCCAGTCTACCTCCTGAAATTGGTTTCCTGCAATTCTGCCCCGCTTTCAAGTCCTCTTGGCAGCCTTACTTCAGTATATTTTTGGACGATAGCTGTCATTTATAACTCTGCAGGTTGGTGAATTACAGTGCCCCTGAGCTCCTTTCTTCAACTCGCTTTCTTGTGAGCTGGCCGCAACACCGCAGGATGGCTTCAGGCCCTAATCTGGTTCCGGCACGGCACGCTGAGCCTTTGGTTATTTCCTCTTCCTGGTGGGAAATGAGAGTTAAATTTGCCCGTCCAGACACCTCCAGCTAGTCTCTCATTGGTTCTCGCTACTCCTGTTCATCTTCCGCAGAAATTGCAAACTGGGCCAAACAGGAGGTTAAAGGCGTTGACTCTCCAAGTGGGGAGAGTGTTAGTAAAGCGTCTGGAATGTTGCACCCGAGTACCAGGGGAGGAAAACTGAGACATATTTGAACACGTCTCCCGTTCACACCGTTGATCATACTCTGGGTCCCACATGCATGTTTTAGCTGAAGGAAAAATACCTTAAACCTGGGTAGTTGAAACCCGTGTAATGGGTACCATGCAATATGACTTCAAAGGGTCTTCATTTGCTCACCGAACCTCTCCAATCCTATCACTGCTGCGTTTATGCCAATGTACACACGCTTGATTCTCTTTTGGAGACATAGCAATCCATAGGTTTTAAGATACTTACTAGTCAGGTACATTCTTAGGCGTTTAATATGGGGTGTTGAGTCCATTTCATTGAGCAAGGAGTAGCTCTTGTCTATTCCATATTTGGCTTAAGGAACTTTATCTGTGCTCATTTCAATCTCTAGTTTTTTGCAGCATCCCAACTAACCTTTCCCCTTAAGCAAGCATAAGTTGGTTTTCTAAATTTGAGACCCTGTTCTGTTTTGGAATTCAGTTCCTGTGTAGCCAAGTTTACATTCCGTGTATTACTGATATCTTATGATGTTTCTTTTTCTGTGTGACTTATTTCAGTTAGAATCATCGTACCTGAATCCACGCATTATGCTGCTACGGGCCTGATGACATAGATTTCATTGCTGAGTGATACTGCATTGTACGTAAGTACCACAAGTTCTTTATCCATTTTTCACTTTCTGTGATGTTGAACTTGTACGGTAAACGAGGTTCTTGTAAACAGAGGCGTCCCAAACTTTGGGGTGGCTGTGTCTTTTTGATTTTAATTTCCCTAAGCTATAGGACCATAAGTGGAAATGCCCTAGGCTCTGTTGCTTTGTTTTTTAGATGTTTCAGGAAACACCATACACTTCTCCCGAGTGTCTGTTGGCAATTTACATCCCACCCATCAGCATAACAAGGCTCCCAGTTCTCCATGGCCTGTCCTGCCTTTCTGGATTTTACACTTTTTTCAGATGGCCCTTTTGACCGGGGGGAAGTGAGACTTCATTGTAGTGCAGATTTCCTTTGCAAGCTTGCTTGGTTGGCCAAAAAGGGCGTATGCGTTTTTTCCTGAATATATTCAGGAAAAAACGCATACGCCCTTTTTGGCCAAGTGCATCATTGTGGACGTTCTGCCTCTTTTCCTATGCTTTCAATGCAATTCCAGTCTACCTCCTGAAATCGGTTTCCTGCAATTCTGCCCCGCTTTCAAGTCCTCTTGGCAGCCTTACTTCAGTATATTTTTGGACGATAGCTGTCATTTATAACTCTGCAGGTTTGTGAATTACAGTGCCCCTGAGCTCCTTTCTTCAACTCGCTTTCTTGTGAGCTGGCCGCAACACCGCAGGATGGCTTCAGGCCCTAATCTGGTTCCGGCACGGCACGCTGAGCCTTTGGTTATTTCCTCTTCCTGGTGGGAAATGAGAGTTAAATTTGCCCGTCCAGACACCTCCAGCTAGTCTCTCATTGGTTCTCGCTATTCCTGTTCATCTTTCGCAGAAATTGCAAACTGGGCCAAACAGGAGGTTAAAGGCGCTGACTCTCCAAGTGGGGAGAGTGTTAGTAAAGCATCTGGAATGTTGCACCCGAGTACCAGGGGAGGAAAACTGAGACATATTTGAACACGTCTCCCATTCACACCGTTGATCATACTCTGGGTGCCACATGCATGTTTTAGCTGAAGGAAGAATACCTTAAACTTGGGTAGTTGAAACCCGTGGAATGGGTACCATGCAATATGACTTCAAAGGGTCTTCATTTGCTCACCGAACCTCTCCAATCCTATCACTGCTGCGTTTATGCCCCTGTACACATGCTTGATTCTCTTTCGGAGACACAGCAATCCATAGGTTTTCAGATACTTACTAGTCGGGTATATTCTTAGGCATTTAATATGGGGTGTTGAGTCCATTTCGTTGAGCAAGGAGTAGCTCTTGTCTATTCCATATTTGGCTTAAGGAACTTTATCTGTGCTCATTTCAATCTCTGGTTTTATGCAGCACCCCAACTCACCTTTCCCCTTAAGCAAGCAAAAGTTGGTTTTCTAAATTTGAGACCCTGTTCTGTTCTGTAATTCAGTTCCTGTGTAGCCAAGTTTACATTCCGTGTATTAGTGATATCTTATGATGTTTCTTTTTCTGTGTGACTTATTTCAGTTAGAATCATCATACCTGAATCCACTCATTGTGCTGCTAAGGGCCTGATGACATAGATTTCATTGCTGAATGATATTGCTTTGTAAGTAAATACCACAACTTCTTTATCCATTTTTCATTTTCTGCGATGTTGAACTTGTACTGTAAACGAGGTTCTTGTAAACAGAGCCGTTCCAAACTTCGGGGTGGCTGTGTCTTTTTGATTTTAATTTCCCTAAGCTATAGGACCATAAGTGGAAGTGCCCTAGGCTCTGTTGCTTTGTTTTTTAGATGTTTCAGGAAACACCATACAATTCTCCCGAGTGTCTGTTGGCAATTTACATCCCGCCCATCAGCATAACAAGGCTCCCAGTTCTCCATGGCCTGTCCTGCCTTTCTGGAATTTACACTTTTTTCAGATGGCCCTTTTGACCGGGGGGAAGTGAGACTTCATTGTAGTGAAGATTTCCTTTGCAAGCTTGCTTGGTTGGCCAAAAAGGGCGTATGCGTTTTTTCCTGAATATATTCAGGAAAAAACGCATACGCCCTTTTTGGCCAAGTGCATCATTGTGGACGTTCTGCCTCTTTTCCTATGCTTTCAATGCAATTCCAGTCTACCTCCTGAAATCGGTTTCCTGCAATTCTGCCGCGCTTTCAAGTCCTCTTGGCAGCCTTACTTCAGTATATTTTTGGACGATAGCTGTCATTTATAACTCTGCACGTTTGTGAATTACAGTGCCCCTGAGCTCCTTTCTTCAACTCGCTTTCTTGTGAGCTGGCCGCAACACCGCAGGATGGCTTCAGGCCCTAATCTGGTTCCGGCACGGCACGCTGAGCCTTTGGGTATTTCCTCTTCCTGGTGGGAATTGAGAGTTAAATTTGCCCATCCAGACACCTCCAGCTAGTCTCTCATTGGTTCTCCCTATTCCTGTTCATCTTCCGCAGAAATTGCAAACTGGGCCAAACAGGAGGTTAAAGGCGCTGACTGTCCAAGTGGGGAGAGTGTTAGTAAAGCATCTGGAATGTTGCACCCGAGTACCAGGGGAGGAAAACTGAGACATATTTGAACACGTCTCCCGTTCACACGGTTGATCATACTCTGGGTTCCACATGCATGTTTTCGCTGAAGGAAGAATACCTTAAACCTGGAGAGTTGAGACCCGTGTAATAGGTACCATGCAATATGACTTCAAAAGGTCTTCATTTGCTCTCTGAACCTCTCCAATCCTATCACTGCTGCGTTTATGCCCCTGTACACACGCTTGATTCTCTTTCGGAGACATAGCAATCCATAGGTTTTAAGATACTTACTAGTCAGGTACATTCTTAGGCGTTTAATATGCGGTGTTGGGTCCATTTCGTTGAGCAAGGAGTAGTTCTTGTCTATTCCATATTTGGCTTAAGGAACTTTATCTGTGCTCATTTCAATCTCTGGTTTTATGCAGCACCCCAACTCACCTTTACCCTTAAGCAAGCATAAGTTGGTTTTCTAAATTTGAGACCCTGTTCTGTTCTGTAATTCAGTTCCTGTGTAGCCAAGTTTACATTCCGTGTATTAGTGATATCTTATGATGTTTCTTTTTCTGTGTGACTTATTTCAGTTAGAATCATCATACCTGAATCCACTCATTGTGCTGCTAAGGGCCTGATGACGTAGATTTCATTGCTGAGTGATATTGCTTTGTAAGTAAATACCACAACTTCTTTATCCAATTTTCATTTGCTGCGATGTTGAACTTGTACTGTAAACGAGGTTCTTGTAAACAGAGCCGTTCCAAACTTCGGGGTGGCTGTGTCTTTTTGATTTTAATTTCCCTAAGCTATAGGACCAGAAGTGGAAGTGCCCTAGGCTCTGTTGCTTTGTTTTTTAGATGTTTCAGGAAACACCATACACTTCTCCCGAGTGTCTGTTGGCAATTTACATCCCGCCCATCAGCATAACAAGGCTCCCAGTTCTCCATGGCCTGTCCTGCCTTTCTGGATTTTACACTTTTTTCAGATGGCCCTTTTGACCGGGGGGAAGTGAGACTTCATTGTAGTGCAGATTTCCTTTGCAAGCTTGCTTGGTTGGCCAAAAAGGGCGTATGCGTTTTTTCCTGAATATATTCAGGAAAAAACGCATACGCCCTTTTTGGCCAAGTGCATCATTGTGGACGTTCTGCCTCTTTTCCTATGCTTTCAATGCAATTCCAGTCTACCTCCTGAAATCGGTTTCCTGCAATTCTGCCCCGCTTTCAAGTCCTCTTGGCAGCCTTACTTCAGTATATTTTTGGACGATAGCTGTCATTTATAACTCTGCAGGTTTGTGAATTACAGTGCCCCTGAGCTCCTTTCTTCAACTCGCTTTCTTGTGACCTGGCCGCAACACCGCAGGATGGCTTCAGGCTCTAATCTGGTTCCGGCACGGCACGCTGAGCCTTTGGTTATTTCCTCTTCCTGGTGGGAAATGAGAGTTAAATTTGCCCGTCCAGACACCTCCAGCTAGTCTCTCATTGGTTCTCACTATTCCTGTTCATCTTCCGCAGAAATTGCAAACTGGGCCAAACAGGAGGTTAAAGGGACTGACTCTCCAAGATGGGAGAGTGTTAGTAAAGCGTCTGGAATGTTGCACCCGAGTACCAGGGGAGGAAAACTGAGACATATTTGAACACGTCTCCCGATCACATGGTTGATCATACTCTAGGTTCCACATGCATGTTTTAGCTGAAGGAAGAATACCTTAAACCTGGGTAGTTGAAACCCGTGGAATGGGTACCATGCAATATGACTTCAAAGGGTCTTCATTTGCTCACCAAACCTCTCCAATCCTATCACTGCTGCGTTTATGCCCCTGTACACATGCTTGATTCTCTTTCGGAGACATAGCAATCCATAGGTTTTAAGATACTTACTAGTCAGGTACATTCTTAGGCGTTTAATTTGGGTGTTGAGTCCATTTCGTTGAGCAAGGAGTAGTTCTTGTCTATTCCATATTTGGCTTAAGGAACTTTATCTGTGCTCATTTCAATCTCTGGTTTTATGCAGCACCCCAACTCACCTTTCCCCTTAAGCAAGCATAAGTTGGTTTTCTAAATTTGAGACCCTGTTCTGTTCTGTAATTCAGTTCCTGTGTAGCCAAGTTTACATTCTGTGTATTACTGATATCTTATGATGTTTCTTTTTCTGTGTGACTTATTTCAGTTAGAATCATCATACCTGAATCCACTCATTGTGCTGCTAGGGCCTGATGACATAGATTTCATTGCTGAGTGATATTGCTTTGTAAGTAAATACCACAAATTCTTTATCCATTTTTCACTTTCTGCGATGTTGAACTTGTACTGTAAACGAGGTTCTTGTAAACAGAGGCGTCCCAAACTTTGGGGTGGCTGTGTCTTTTTGATTTTAATTTCCCTGAGCTATAGGACCAGAAGTGGAAGTGCCCTAGGCTCTGTTGCTTTGTTTTTTAGATGTTTCAGGAAACACCATACACTTCTCCCGAGTGGCTGTTGGCAATTTACATCCCGCCCATCAGCATAACAAGGCTCCCAGTTCTCCATGGCCTGTCCTGCCTTTCTGGATTTTACACTTTATTCAGATGGCCCTTTTGACCGTGGGGAAGTGAGACTTCATTGTAGTGCAGATTTCCTTTGCAAGCTTGCTTGGTTGGCCAAAAAGGGCGTATGCGTTTTTTCCTGAATATATTCAGGAAAAAACGCATACGCCCTTTTTGGCCAAGTGCATCATTGTGGACGTTCTGCCTCTTTTCCTATGCTTTCAATGCAATTCCAGTCTACCTCCTGAAATCGGTTTCCTGCAATTCTGCCCCGCTTTCAAGTCCTCTTGGCAGCCTTACTTCAGTATATTTTTGGACGATAGCTGTCATTTATAACTCTGCAGGTTGGTGAATTACAGTGCCCCTGAACTCCTTTCTTCAACTCGCTTTCTTTTGAGCTGGCCCCAACACCGCAGAATGGCTTCAGGCCCTAATCTGGTCCCGGCACGGCACGCTGAGCCTTTGGGTATTTCCTCTTCCTGGTGGGAAATGAGAGTTAAATTTGCCCGTCCAGACACCTCCAGCTAGTCTCTCATTGGTTTTCCCTATTCCTGTTCATCTTCCGCAGAAATTGCAAACTGGGCCAAACAGGAGGTTAAAGGCGCTGACTCTCCAAGTGGGGAGAGTGTTAGTAAAGCGTCTGGAATGTTGCACCCGAGTACCAGGGGAGGAAAACTGAGACATATTTGAACACGTCTCCCGTTCACACGGTTGATCATACTCTGGGTTCCACATGCATGTTTTAGCTGAAGGAAGAATACCTTAAACCTGGAGAGTTGAGACCCGTGGAATGGGTACCATGCAATATGACTTCAAAGGGTCTTCATTTGCTCACCGAACCTCTCCAATCCTATCACTGCTGCATTTATGCCCCTGTACACACGCTTGATTCTCTTATGGAGACATAGCAGTCCATAGGTTTTAAGATACTTACTAGTCAGGTACATTCTTAGGCATTTAATTTGGGGTGTTGAGTCCATTTCGTTGAGCAAGGAGTAGCTCTTGTCTATTCCATATTTGGCTTAAGGAACTTTATCTGTGCTCATTTCAATCTCTGGTTTTATGCAGCACCCCAACTCACCTTTCCCCTTAAGCAAGCATAAGTTGGTTTTCTAAATTTGAGACACTGTTCTGTTCTGTAATTCAGTTCCTGTGTAGCCAAGTTTACATTCTGTGTATTACTGATATCTTATGATGTTTCTTTTTCTGTGTGACTTATTTCAGTTAGAATCATCATACCTGAATCCACTCATTGTGCTGCTAAGGGCCTGATGACATAGATTTCATTGCTGAGTGATACTGCATTGTACGTAAGTACCACAAGTTCTTTATCCATTTTTCACTTTCTCTGATATTGAACTTGTACGGTAAACGAGGTTCTGGTAAACAGAGGCGTCCCAAACTTTGGGGTGGCTGTGTCTTTTTGATTTTAATTTCCCTAAGCTATAGGACCATAAGTGGAAGTGCCCTAGGCTCTGTTGCTTTGTTTTTTAGATGTTTCAGGAAACACCATACACTTCTCCCGAGTGTCTGTTGGCAATTTTCATCACGCCCAAAAGCATAACAAGGCTCCCAGTTCTCCATGGCCTGTCCTGCCTTTCTGGATTTTACACTTTTTTCAGATGGCCCTTTTGAAAGGGGGGAAGTGAGACTTCATTGTAGTGCAGATTTCCTTTGCAAGCTTGCTTGGTTGGCCAAAAAGGGCGTATGCGTTTTTTCCTGAATATATTCAGGAAAAAACGCATACGCCCTTTTTCGCCAAGTGCATCATTGTGGACGTTCTGCCTCTTTTCCTATGCTTTCAATGCAATTCCAGTCTACCTCCTGAAATCAGTTTCCTGCAATTCTGCCCCGCTTTCAAGTCCTCTTGCCAGCCTTACTTCAGTATATTTTTGGACGATAGCTGTCATTTATAACTCTGCAGGTTTGTGAATTACAGTGCCCCTGAGCTCCTTTCTTCAACTCGCTTTCTTGTGAGCTGGCCGCAACACCGCAGGATGGCTTCAGGCCCTAATCTGGTTCCGGCACGGCACGCTGAGCCTTTTGTTAATTCCTCTTCCTGTTGGGAAATGAGAGTTAAATTTGCCCGTCCAGACACCTCCAGCTAGTCTCTCATTGGTTCTCGCTATTCCTGTTCATCTTCCGCAGAAATTGCAAACTGGGCCAAACAGGAGGTTAAAGGGACTGACTCTCCAAGTCGGGAGAGTGTTAGTAAAGTGTCTGGAATGTTGCACTGAAGTACCAGGTTACGAAAACTGAGACATATTTGAACACGTCTCCCGCTCACATGGTTGATCATACGCTGGGTTCCACATGCATGTTTTAGCTGAAGGAAGAATACCTTAAACCTGGGTAGTTGAAACCCGTGGAATGGGTACCATGCAATATGACTTCAAAGGGTCTTCGTTTGCTCACCGAACCTCTCCAATCCTATCACTGCTGCGTTTATGCCCCTGTACACATGCTTGATTCTCTTTTGGAGACATAGCAATCCACAGGTTTTAAGATACTTACTAGTCAGGTACATTCTTAGGCGTTTAATATGCGGTGTTGAGTCCATTTCGTTGAGCAAGGAGTAGCTCTTGTCTATTCCATATTTGGCTTAAGGAACTTTATCTGTGCTCATTTCAATCTCTGGTTTTATGCAGCACCCCAACTCACCTTTCCCCTTAAGCAAGCATAAGTTGGTTTTCTAAATTTGAGACCCTGTTCTGTTCTGTAATTCAGTTCCTGTGTAGCCAAGTTTACATTCCGTGTATTAGTGATATCTTATGATGTTTCTTTTTCTGTGTGACTTATTTCAGTTAGAATCATCATACCTGAATCCACTCATTGTGCTGCTAAGTGCCTGATGACATAGATTTCATTGCTGAGTGATATTGCTTTATAAGTAAATACCACAACTTCTTTATCCATTTTTCACTTTCTGCGATGTTGAACTTGTTCTATAAATGAGGTTCTTCTAAACAGAGCCGTTCCAAATTTCGGGGTGGCTGTGTCTTTTTGATTTTAATTTCCCTAAGCTATAGGACCATAAGTGGAAGTGCCCTAGGCTCTGTTGCTTTGTTTTTTAGATGTTTCAGGAAACACCATACACTTCTCCCGAGTGTCTGTTGGCAATTTACATTCCGCCCATCAGCATAACAAGGCTCCCAGTTCTCCATGGCCTTTCCTGCCTTTCTGGATTTTACACTTTTTTCAGATGGCCCTTTTGACCGGGGGAAGTGAGACTTCATTGTAGTGCAGATTTCCTTTGCAAGCTTGCTTGGTTGGCCAAAAAGGGCGTATGCGTTTTTTCCTGAATATATTCAGGAAAAAACGCATACGCCCTTTTTGGCCAAGTGCATCATTGTGGACGTTCTGCCTCTTTTCCTATGCTTTCAATGCAATTCCAGTCTACCTCCTGAAATCGGTTTCCTGCAATTCTGCCGCGCTTTCAAGTCCTCTTGGCAGCCTTACTTCAGTATATTTTTGGACGATAGCTGTCATTTATAACTCTGCAGGTTTGTGAATTACAGTGCCCCTGAGCTCCTTTCTTCAACTCGCTTTCTTGTGAGCTGGCCGCAACACCGCAGGATGGCTTCAGGCCCTAATCTGGTTCCGGCACGGCACGCTGAGCCTTTGGTTATTTCCTCTTCCTGGTGGGAAATGAGAGTTAAATTTGCCCGTCCAGACACCTCCAGCTAGTCTCTCATTGGTTCTCGCTACTCCTGTTCATCTTCCGCAGAAATTGCAAATTGGGCCAAACAGGAGGTTAAAGGCGCTGACTCTCCAAGTGGGGAGAGTGTTAGTAAAGCGTCTGGAATGTTGCACCCGAGTACCAGGGGAGGAAAACTGAGACATATTTGAACACGTCTCCCGTTCACACCGTTGATCATACTCTGGGTCCCACATGCATGTTTTAGCTGAAGGAAAAATACCTTAAACCTGGGTAGTTGAAACCCGTGTAATGGGTACCATGCAATATGACTTCAAAGGGTCTTCATTTGCTCACCGAACCTCTCCAATCCTATCACTGCTGCGTTTATGCCAATGTACACACGCTTGATTCTCTTTTGGAGACATAGCAATCCATAGGTTTTAAGATACTTACTAGTCAGGTACATTCTTAGGCGTTTAATATGGGGTGTTGAGTCCATTTCGTTGAGCAAGGAGTAGCTCTTGTCTATTCCATATTTGGCTTAAGGAACTTTATCTGTGCTCATTTCAATCTCTAGTTTATGGCAGCATCCCAACTAACCTTTCCCCTTAAGCAAGCATAAGTTGGTTTTCTAAATTTGAGACCCTGTTCTGTTTTGGAATTCAGTTCCTGTGTAGCCAAGTTTACATTCCGTGTATTACTGATATCTTATGATGTTTCTTTTTCTGTGTGACTTATTTCAGTTAGAATCATCGTACCTGAATCCACGCATTATGCTGCTACGGGCCTGATGACATAGATTTCATTGCTGAGTGATACTGCATTGTACGTAAGTACCACAAGTTCTTTATCCATTTTTCACTTTCTGTGATGTTGAACTTGTACGGTAAATGAGGTTCTTGTAAACAGAGGCGTCCCAAACTTTGGGGTGGCTGTGTCTTTTTGATTTTAATTTCCCTAAGCTATAGGACCAGAAGTGGAAATGCCCTAGGCTCTGTTGCTTTGTTTTTTAGATGTTTCAGGAAACACCATACATTTCTCCCGAGTGTATGTTGGCAATTTACATCCCACCCATCAGCATAACAAGGCTCCCAGTTCTCCATGGCCTGTCCTGCCTTTCTGGATTTTACACTTTTTTCAGATGGCCCTTTTGACCGGGGGGAAGTGAGACTTCATTGTAGTGCAGATTTCCTTTGCAAGCTTGCTTGGTTGGCCAAAAAGGGCGTATGCGTTTTTTCCTGAATATATTCAGGAAAAAACGCATACGCCCTTTTTGGCCAAGTGCATCATTGTGGACGTTCTGCCTCTTTTCCTATGCTTTCAATGCAATTCCAGTCTACCTCCTGAAATCGGTTTCCTGCAATTCTGCCCCGCTTTCAAGTCCTCTTGGCAGCCTTACTTCAGTATATTTTTGGATGATAGCTGTCATTTATAACTCTGCAGGTTTGTGAATTACAGTGCCCCTGAGCTCCTTTCTTCAACTCGCTTTCTTGTGACCTGGCCGCAACACCGCAGGATGGCTTCAGGCCCTTATCTGGTTCCGGCATGGCACGCTGAGCCTTTGACTAATTCCTCTTCCTGGTGGGAAATGAGAGTTAAATTTGCCCGTCCAGACACCTCCAGCTAGTCTCTCATTTGTTCTCGCTATTCCTGTTAATCTTCCGCAGAAATGGCAAACTGGGCCAAACAGGAGGTTAAAGGGACTGACTCTCCAAGTCGGGAGAGTGTTAGTAAAGCGTCTGGAATGTTGCACCTGAGTATCAAGGTACGAAAACTGAGACATATTTGAACACGTCTCCCGATCACAAGGTTGATCATACTCTAGATTCCACATGCATGTTTTAGCTGAAGGAAGAATACCTTAAACCTGGGTAGTTGAAACCCGTGGAATGGGTACCATGCAATATGACTTCAAAGGGTCTTCGTTTGCTCACCGAACCTCTCCAAACCTATCACTGCTGCGTTTATGCCCCTGTACACATGCTTGATTCTCTTTTGGAGACATAGCAATCCATAGGTTTTAAGATACTTACTAGTCAGGTACATTCTTAGGCGTTTAATATGCGGTGTTGAGTCCATTTCGTTGAGCAAGGAGTAGCTCTTGTCTATTCCATATTTGGCTTAAGGAACTTTATCTGTGCTCATTTCAATCTCTGGTTTTATGCAGCACCCCAACTCACCTTTCCCCTTAAGCAAGCATAAGTTGGTTTTCTAAATTTGAGACCCTGTTCTGTTCTGTAATTCAGTTCCTGTGTAGCCAAGTTTACATTCCGTGTATTAGTGATATCTTATGATGTTTCTTTTTCTGTGTGACTTATTTCAGTTAGAATCATCATACCTGAATCCACTCATTGTGCTGCTAAGTGCCTGATGACATAGATTTCATTGCTGAGTGATATTGCTTTATAAGTAAATACCACAACTTCTTTATCCATTTTTCACTTTCTGCGATGTTGAACTTGTTCTATAAACGAGGTTCTTCTAAACAGAGCCGTTCCAAATTTCGGGGTGGCTGTGTCTTTTTGATTTTAATTTCCCTAAGCTATAGGACCATAAGTGGAAGTGCCCTAGGCTCTGTTGCTTTGTTTTTTAGATGTTTCAGGAAACACCATACACTTCTCCCGAGTGTCTGTTGGCAATTTACATTCCGCCCATCAGCATAAAAAGGCTCCCAGTTCTCCATGGCCTTTCCTGCCTTTCTGGATTTTACACTTTTTTCAGATGGCCCTTTTGACCGGGGGAAGTGAGACTTCATTGTAGTGCAGATTTCCTTTGCAAGCTTGCTTGGTTGGCCAAAAAGGGCGTATGCGTTTTTTCCTGAATATATTCAGGAAAAAACGCATACGCCCTTTTTGGCCAAGTGCATCATTGTGGACGTTCTGCCTCTTTTCCTATGCTTTCAATGCAATTCCAGTCTACCTCCTGAAATCGGTTTCCTGCAATTCTGCCGCGCTTTCAAGTCCTCTTGGCAGCCTTACTTCAGTATATTTTTGGACGATAGCTGTCATTTATAACTCTGCAGGTTTGTGAATTACAGTGCCCCTGAGCTCCTTTCTTCAACTCGCTTTCTTGTGAGCTGGCCGCAACACCGCAGGATGGCTTCAGGCCCTAATCTGGTTCCGGCACGGCACGCTGAGCCTTTGGTTATTTCCTCTTCCTGGTGGGAAATGAGAGTTAAATTTGCCCATCCAGACACCTCCAGCTAGTCTCTCATTGGTTCTCGCTACTCCTGTTCATCTTCCGCAGAAATTGCAAATTGGGCCAAACAGGAGGTTAAAGGCGCTGACTCTCCAAGTGGGGAGAGTGTTAGTAAAGCGTCTGGAATGTTGCACCCGAGTACCAGGGGAGGAAAACTGAGACATATTTGAACACGTCTCCCGTTCACACCGTTGATCATACTCTGGGTCCCACATGCATGTTTTAGCTGAAGGAAAAATACCTTAAACCTGGGTAGTTGAAACCCGTGTAATGGGTACCATGCAATATGACTTCAAAGGGTCTTCATTTGCTCACCGAACCTCTCCAATCCTATCACTGCTGCGTTTATGCCAATGTACACACGCTTGATTCTCTTTTGGAGACATAGCAATCCATAGGTTTTAAGATACTTACTAGTCAGGTACATTCTTAGGCGTTTAATATGGGGTGTTGAGTCCATTTCGTTGAGCAAGGAGTAGCTCTTGTCTATTCCATATTTGGCTTAAGGAACTTTATCTGTGCTCATTTCAATCTCTAGTTTATGGCAGCATCCCAACTAACCTTTCCCCTTAAGCAAGCATAAGTTGGTTTTCTAAATTTGAGACCCTGTTCTGTTTTGGAATTCAGTTCCTGTGTAGCCAAGTTTACATTCCGTGTATTACTGATATCTTATGATGTTTCTTTTTCTGTGTGACTTATTTCAGTTAGAATCATCGTACCTGAATCCACGCATTATGCTGCTACGGGCCTGATGACATAGATTTCATTGCTGAGTGATACTGCATTGTACGTAAGTACCACAAGTTCTTTATCCATTTTTCACTTTCTGTGATGTTGAACTTGTACGGTAAATGAGGTTCTTGTAAACAGAGGCGTCCCAAACTTTGGGGTGGCTGTGTCTTTTTGATTTTAATTTCCCTAAGCTATAGGACCATAAGTGGAAATGCCCTAGGCTCTGTTGCTTTGTTTTTTAGATGTTTCAGGAAACACCATACACTTCTCCCGAGTGTATGTTGGCAATTTACATCCCACCCATCAGCATAACAAGGCTCCCAGTTCTCCATGGCCTGTCCTGCCTTTCTGGATTTTACACTTTTTTCAGATGGCCCTTTTGACCGGGGGGAAGTGAGACTTCATTGTAGTGCAGATTTCCTTTGCAAGCTTGCTTGGTTGGCCAAAAAGGGCGTATGCGTTTTTTCCTGAATATATTCAGGAAAAAACGCATACGCCCTTTTTGGCCAAGTGCATCATTGTGGACGTTCTGCCTCTTTTCCTATGCTTTCAATGCAATTCCAGTCTACCTCCTGAAATCGGTTTCCTGCAATTCTGCCCCGCTTTCAAGTCCTCTTGGCAGCCTTACTTCAGTATATTTTTGGATGATAGCTGTCATTTATAACTCTGCAGGTTTGTGAATTACAGTGCCCCTGAGCTCCTTTCTTCAACTCGCTTTCTTGTGACCTGGCCGCAACACCGCAGGATGGCTTCAGGCCCTAATCTGGTTCCGGCATGGCACGCTGAGCCTTTGACTAATTCCTCTTCCTGGTGGGAAATGAGAGTTAAATTTGCCCGTCCAGACACCTCCAGCTAGTCTCTCATTTGTTCTCGCTATTCCTGTTAATCTTCCGCAGAAATGGCAAACTGGGCCAAACAGGAGGTTAAAGGGACTGACTCTCCAAGTCGGGAGAGTGTTAGTAAAGCGTCTGGAATGTTGCACCTGAGTATCAAGGTACGAAAACTGAGACATATTTGAACACGTCTCCCGATCACAAGGTTGATCATACTCTAGATTCCACATGCATGTTTTAGCTGAAGGAAGAATACCTTAAACCTGGGTAGTTGAAACCCGTGGAATGGGTACCATGCAATATAACTTCAAAGGGTCTTCATTTGCTCACCGAACCTCTCTAATCCTATCACTGCTGCGTTTATGCCCCTGTACACACGCTTGATTCTGTTTTGGAGACATAGCAATCCATAGGTTTTAAGATACTTACTAGTCAGGTACATTCTTAGGCGTTTAATATGCGGTGTTGAGTCCATTTCGTTGAGCAAGGAGTAGCTCTTGTCTATTCCATATTTGGCTTAAGGAACTTTATCTGTGCTCATTTCAATCTCTGGTTTTATGCAGCACCCCAACTCACCTTTCCCCTTAAGCAAGAATAAGTTGGTTTCTAAATTTGAGACCCTGTTCTGTTCTGTAATTCAGTTCCTGTGTAACCAAGTTTACATTCCGTGTATTAGTGATATCTTATGATGTTTCTTTTTCTGTGTGACTTATTTCAGTTAGAATCATCATACCTGAATCCACTCATTGTGCTGCTAAGGGCCTGATGACATAGATTTCATTGCTGAGTGATATTGCTTTATAAGTAAATACCACAACTTCTTTATCCATTTTTCACTTTCTGCGATGTTGAACTTGTTCTATAAATGAGGTTCTTCTAAACAGAGCCGTTCCAAATATCGGGGTGGCTGTGTCTTTTTGATTTTAATTTCCCTAAGCTATAGGACCATAAGTGGAAGTGCCCTAGGCTCTGTTGCTTTGTTTTTTAGATGTTTCAGGAAACACCATACACTTCTCCCGAGTGGCTGTTGGCAATTTACATTCCGCCCATCAGCATAAAAAGGCTCCCAGTTCTCCATGGCCTTTCCTGCCTTTCTGGATTTTACACTTTTTTCAGATGGCCCTTTTGACCGGGGGGAAGTGAGACTTCATTGTAGTGCAGATTTCCTTTGCAAGCTTGCTTGGTTGGCCAAAAAGGGCGTATGCGTTTTTTCCTGAATATATTCAGGAAAAAACGCATACGCCCTTTTTGGCCAAGTGCATCATTGTGGACGTTCTGCCTCTTTTCCTATGCTTTCAATGCAATTCCAGTCTACCTCCTGAAATCGGTTTCCTGCAATTCTGCCGCGCTTTCAAGTCCTCTTGGCAGCCTTACTTCAGTATATTTTTGGACGATAGCTGTCATTTATAACTCTGCAGGTTTGTGAATTACAGTGCCCCTGAGCTCCTTTCTTCAACTCGCTTTCTTGTGAGCTGGCCGCAACACCGCAGGATGGCTTCAGGCCCTAATCTGGTTCCGGCACGGCATGCTGAGCCTTTGGTTATTTCCTCTTCCTGGTGGGAAATGAGAGTTAAATTTGCCCGTCCAGACACGTCCAGCTAGTCTCTCATTGGTTCTCGCTATTCCTATTCATCTTCCGCAGAAATTGCAAACTGGGCCAAACAGGAGGTTAAAGGCGCTGACTCTCCAAGTGGGGAGAGTGTTAGTAAAGCGTCTGGAATGTTGCACCCGAGTACCAGGGGAGGAAAACTGAGACATATTTGAACACGTCTCCCGTTCACACCGTTGATCATACTCTGGGTCCCACATGCATGTTTTAGCTGAAGGAAGAATACCTTAAACCTGGGTAGTTGAAACCCGTGGAATGGGTACCATGCAATATGACTTCAAAGGGTCTTCATTTGCTCACCGAACCTCTCCAATCCTATCACTGCTGCGTTTATGCCCCTGTACACACGCTTGATTCTCTTATGGAGACATAGCAATCCATAGGTTTTAAGATACTTACTAGTCAGGTACATTCTTAGGCGTTTAATTTGGGTTGTTGAGTCCATTTCGTTGAGCAAGGAGTAGCTCTTGTCTATTCCATATTTGGCTTAAGGAACTTTATCTGTGCTCATTTCAATCTCTGGTTTTATGCAGCACCCCAACTCACCTTTACCCTTAAGCAAGCATAAGTTGGTTTTCTAAATTTGAGACCCTGTTCTGTTCTGTAATTCAGTTCCTGTGTAGCCAAGTTTACATTCCGTGTATTACTGATATCTTATGATGTTTCTTTTTCTGTGTGACTTATTTCAGTTAGAATCATCATACCTGAATCCACTCATTGTGCTGCTAAGGGCCTGATGACATAGATTTCATTGCTGAGTGATATTGCTTTGTAAGTAAATACCACAACTTCTTTATCCATTTTTCACTTTCTGCGATGTTGAACTTGTACTGTAAACGAGGTTCTTGTAAACAGAGGCGTCCCAAACTTTGGGGTGGCTGTGTCTTTTTGATTTTAATTTCCCTAAGCTATAGGACCATAAGTGGAAGTGCCCTAGGCTCTGTTGCTTTGTTTTTTAGATGTTTCAGGAAACACCATACACTTCTCCCGAGTGTCTGTTGGCAATTTACATCCCGCCCATCAGCATAACAAGGCTCCCAGTTCTCCATGGCCTTTCCTGCCTTTCTGGATTTTACACTTTTTTCAGATGGCCCTTTTGACCGGGGGGAAGTGAGACTTCATTGTAGTGCAGATTTCCTTTGCAAGCTTGCTTGGTTGGCCAAAAAGTGTGTATGCGTTTTTTCCTGAATATATTCAGGAAAAAACGCATACGCCCTTTTTGGCCAAGTGCATCATTGTGGACGTTCTGCCTCTTTTCCTATGCTTTCAATGCAATTCCAGTCTACCTCCTGAAATCGGTTTCCTGCAATTCTGCCGCGCTTTCAAGTCCTCTTGGCAGCCTTACTTCAGTATATTTTTGGACGATAGCTGTCATTTATAACTCTGCAGGTTTGTGAATTACAGTGCCCCTGAGCTCCTTTCTTCAACTCGCTTTCTTGTGAGCTGGCCGCAACACCGCAGGATGGCTTCAGGCCCTAATCTGGTTCCGGCACGGCACGCTGAGCCTTTGGTTATTTCCTCTTCCTGGTGGGAAATGAGAGTTAAATTTGCCCGTCCAGACACCTCCAGCTAGTCTCTCATTGGTTCTCGCTATTCCTGTTCATCTTTCGCAGAAATTGCAAACTGGGCCAAACAGGAGGTTAAAGGCGCTGACTCTCCAAGTGGGGAGAGTGTTAGTAAAGCATCTGGAATGTTGCACCCGAGTACCAGGGGAGGAAAACTGAGACATATTTGAACACGTCTCCCGTTCACACCGTTGATCATACTCTGGGTTCCACATGCATGTTTTAGCTGAAGGAAGAATACCTTAAACTTGGGTAGTTGAAACCCGTGGAATGGGTACCATGCAATATGACTTCAAAGGGTCTTCATTTGCTCACCGAACCTCTCCAATCCTATCACTGCTGCGTTTATGCCCCTGTACACATGCTTGATTCTCTTTCGGAGACACAGCAATCCATAGGTTTTAAGATACTTACTAGTCGGGTATATTCTTAGGCATTTAATATGGGGTGTTGAGTCCATTTCGTTGAGCAAGGAGTAGCTCTTGTCTATTCCATATTTGGCTTAAGGAACTTTATCTGTGCTCATTTCAATCTCTGGTTTTATGCAGCACCCCAACTCACCTTTCCCCTTAAGCAAGCAAAAGTTGGTTTTCTAAATTTGAGACCCTGTTCTGTTCTGTAATTCAGTTCCTGTGTAGCCAAGTTTACATTCCGTGTATTAGTGATATCTTATGATGTTTCTTTTTCTGTGTGACTTATTTCAGTTAGAATCATCATACCTGAATCCACTCATTGTGCTGCTAAGGGCCTGATGACATAGATTTCATTGCTGAATGATATTGCTTTGTAAGTAAATACCACAACTTCTTTATCCATTTTTCATTTTCTGCGATGTTGAACTTGTACTGTAAACGAGGTTCTTGTAAACAGAGCCGTTCCAAACTTCGGGGTGGCTGTGTCTTTTTGATTTTAATTTCCCTAAGCTATAGGACCATAAGTGGAAGTGCCCTAGGCTCTGTTGCTTTGTTTTTTAGATGTTTCAGGAAACACCATACACTTCTCCCGAGTGTCTGTTGGCAATTTACATCCCGCCCATCAGCATAACAGGGCTCCCAGTTCTCCATGGCCTGTCCTGCCTTTCTGGAATTTACACTTTTTTCAGATGGCCCTTTTGACCGGGGGGAAGTGAGACTTCATTGTAGTGCAGATTTCCTTTGCAAGCTTGCTTGGTTGGCCAAAAAGGGCGTATGCGTTTTTTCCTGAATATATTCAGGAAAAAACGCATACGCCCTTTTTGGCCAAGTGCATCATTGTGGACGTTCTGCCTCTTTTCCTATGCTTTCAATGCAATTCCAGTCTACCTCCTGAAATCGGTTTCCTGCAATTCTGCCGCGCTTTCAAGTCCTCTTGGCAGCCTTACTTCAGTATATTTTTGGACGATAGCTGTCATTTATAACTCTGCACGTTTGTGAATTACAGTGCCCCTGAGCTCCTTTCTTCAACTCGCTTTCTTGTGAGCTGGCCGCAACACCGCTGGATGGCTTCAGGCCCTAATCTGGTTCCGGCACGGCACGCTGAGCCTTTGGGTATTTCCTCTTCCTGGTGGGAATTGAGAGTTAAATTTGCCCGTCCAGACACCTCCAGCTAGTCTCTCATTGGTTCTCCCTATTCCTGTTCATCTTCCGCAGAAATTGCAAACTGGGCCAAACAGGAGGTTAAAGGGACTGACTCTCCAAGTCGGGAGAGTGTTAGTAAAGCGTCTGGAATGTTGCACCTGAGTATCAAGGTACGAAAACTGAGACATATTTGAACACGTCTCCCGATCACAAGGTTGATCATACTCTAGATTCCACATGCATGTTTTAGCTGAAGGAAGAATACCTTAAACCTGGGTAGTTGAAACCCGTGGAATGGGTACCATGCAATATAACTTCAAAGGGTCTTCATTTGCTCACCGAACCTCTCTAATCCTATCACTGCTGCGTTTATGCCCCTGTACACACGCTTGATTCTGTTTTGGAGACATAGCAATCCATAGGTTTTAAGATACTTACTAGTCAGGTACATTCTTAGGCGTTTAATATGCGGTGTTGAGTCCATTTCGTTGAGCAAGGAGTAGCTCTTGTCTATTCCATATTTGGCTTAAGGAACTTTATCTGTGCTCATTTCAATCTCTGGTTTTATGCAGCACCCCAACTCACCTTTCCCCTTAAGCAAGAATAAGTTGGTTTCTAAATTTGAGACCCTGTTCTGTTCTGTAATTCAGTTCCTGTGTAACCAAGTTTACATTCCGTGTATTAGTGATATCTTATGATGTTTCTTTTTCTGTGTGACTTATTTCAGTTAGAATCATCATACCTGAATCCACTCATTGTGCTGCTAAGGGCCTGATGACATAGATTTCATTGCTGAGTGATATTGCTTTATAAGTAAATACCACAACTTCTTTATCCATTTTTCACTTTCTGCGATGTTGAACTTGTTCTATAAATGAGGTTCTTCTAAACAGAGCCGTTCCAAATTTCGGGGTGGCTGTGTCTTTTTGATTTTAATTTCCCTAAGCTATAGGACCATAAGTGGAAGTGCCCTAGGCTCTGTTGCTTTGTTTTTTAGATGTTTCAGGAAACACCATACACTTCTCCCGAGTGGCTGTTGGCAATTTACATTCCGCCCATCAGCATAACAAGGCTCCCAGTTCTCCATGGCCTTTCCTGCCTTTCTGGATTTTACACTTTTTTCAGATGGCCCTTTTGACCGGGGGGAAGTGAGACTTCATTGTAGTGCAGATTTCCTTTGCAAGATTGCTTGGTTGGCCAAAAAGGGCGTATGCGTTTTTTCCTGAATATATTCAGGAAAAAACGCATACGCCCTTTTTGGCCAAGTGCATCATTGTGGACGTTCTGCCTCTTTTCCTATGCTTTCAATGCAATTCCAGTCTACCTCCTGAAATCGGTTTCCTGCAATTCTGCCGCGCTTTCAAGTCCTCTTGGCAGCCTTACTTCAGTATATTTTTGGGCGATAGCTGTCATTTATAACTCTGCAGGTTTGTGAATTACAGTGCCCCTGAGCTCCTTTCTTCAACTCGCTTTCTTGTGAGCTGGCCGCAACACCGCAGGATGGCTTCAGGCCCTAATCTGATTCCGGCACGGCACGCTGAGCCTTTGGTTATTTCCTCTTCCTGGTGGGAAATGAGAGTTAAATTTGCCCGTCCAGACACGTCCAGCTAGTCTCTCATTGGTTCTCGCTATTCCTATTCATCTTCCGCAGAAATTGCAAACTGGGCCAAACAGGAGGTTAAAGGCGCTGACTCTCCAAGTGGGGAGAGTGTTAGTAAAGCGTCTGGAATGTTGCACCCGAGTACCAGGGGAGGAAAACTGAGACATATTTGAACACGTCTCCCGTTCACACCGTTGATCATACTCTGGGTCCCACATGCATGTTTTAGCTGAAGGAAGAATACCTTAAACCTGGGTAGTTGAAACCCGTGGAATGGGTACCATGCAATATGACTTCAAAGGGTCTTCATTTGCTCACCGAACCTCTCCAATCCTATCACTGCTGCGTTTATGCCCCTGTACACACGCTTGATTCTCTTATGGAGACATAGCAATCCATAGGTTTTAAGATACTTACTAGTCAGGTACATTCTTAGGCGTTTAATTTGGGTTGTTGAGTCCATTTCGTTGAGCAAGGAGTAGCTCTTGTCTATTCCATATTTGGCTTAAGGAACTTTATCTGTGCTCATTTCAATCTCTGGTTTTATGCAGCACCCCAACTCACCTTTCCCCTTAAGCAAGCATAAGTTGGTTTTCTAAATTTGAGACCCTGTTCTGTTCTGTAATTCAGTTCCTGTGTAGCCAAGTTTACATTCCGTGTATTACTGATATCTTATGATGTTTCTTTTTCTGTGTGACTTATTTCAGTTAGAATCATCATACCTGAATCCACTCATTGTGCTGCTAAGGGCCTGATGACATAGATTTCATTGCTGAGTGATATTGCTTTGTAAGTAAATACCACAACTTCTTTATCCATTTTTCACTTTCTGCGATGTTGAACTTGTACTGTAAACGAGGTTCTTGTAAACAGAGGCGTCCCAAACTTTGGGGTGGCTGTGTCTTTTTGATTTTAATTTCCCTAAGCTATAGGACCATAAGTGGAAGTGCCCTAGGCTCTGTTGCTTTGTTTTTTAGATGTTTCAGGAAACACCATACACTTCTCCCGAGTGTCTGTTGGCAATTTACATCCCGCCCATCAGCATAACAAGGCTCCCAGTTCTCCATGGCCTTTCCTGCCTTTCTGGATTTTACACTTTTTTCAGATGGCCCTTTTGACCGGGGGGAAGTGAGACTTCATTGTAGTGCAGATTTCCTTTGCAAGCTTGCTTGGTTGGCCAAAAAGTGTGTATGCGTTTTTTCCTGAATATATTCAGGAAAAAACGCATACGCCCTTTTTGGCCAAGTGCATCATTGTGGACGTTCTGCCTCTTTTCCTATGCTTTCAATGCAATTCCAGTCTACCTCCTGAAATCGGTTTCCTGCAATTCTGCCGCGCTTTCAAGTCCTCTTGGCAGCCTTACTTCAGTATATTTTTGGACGATAGCTGTCATTTATAACTCTGCAGGTTTGTGAATTACAGTGCCCCTGAGCTCCTTTCTTCAACTCGCTTTCTTGTGAGCTGGCCGCAACACCGCAGGATGGCTTCAGGCCCTAATCTGGTTCCGGCACGGCATGCTGAGCCTTTGGTTATTTCCTCTTCCTGGTGGGAAATGAGAGTTAAATTTGCCCGTCCAGACACCTCCAGCTAGTCTCTCATTGGTTCTCGCTATTCCTGTTCATCTTCCGCAGAAATTGCAAACTGGGCCAAACAGGAGGTTAAAGGCGCTGACTCTCCAAGTGGGGAGAGTGTTAGTAAAGCATCTGGAATGTTGCACCCGAGTACCAGGGGAGGAAAACTGAGACATATTTGAACACGTCTCCCGTTCACACCGTTGATCATACTCTGGGTTCCACATGCATGTTTTAGCTGAAGGAAGAATACCTTAAACTTGGGTAGTTGAAACCCGTGGAATGGGTACCATGCAATATGACTTCAAAGGGTCTTCATTTGCTCACCGAACCTCTCCAATCCTATCACTGCTGCGTTTATGCCCCTGTACACATGCTTGATTCTCTTTCGGAGACACAGCAATCCATAGGTTTTAAGATACTTACTAGTCGGGTATATTCTTAGGCATTTAATATGGGGTGTTGAGTCCATTTCGTTGAGCAAGGAGTAGCTCTTGTCTATTCCATATTTGGCTTAAGGAACTTTATCTGTGCTCATTTCAATCTCTGGTTTTATGCAGCACCCCAACTCACCTTTCCCCTTAAGCAAGCAAAAGTTGGTTTTCTAAATTTGAGACCCTGTTCTGTTCTGTAATTCAGTTCCTGTGTAGCCAAGTTTACATTCCGTGTATTAGTGATATCTTATGATGTTTCTTTTTCTGTGTGACTTATTTCAGTTAGAATCATCATACCTGAATCCACTCATTGTGCTGCTAAGGGCCTGATGACATAGATTTCATTGCTGAATGATATTGCTTTGTAAGTAAATACCACAACTTCTTTATCCATTTTTCATTTTCTGCGATGTTGAACTTGTACTGTAAACGAGGTTCTTGTAAACAGAGCCGTTCCAAACTTCGGGGTGGCTGTGTCTTTTTGATTTTAATTTCCCTAAGCTATAGGACCATAAGTGGAAGTGCCCTAGGCTCTGTTGCTTTGTTTTTTAGATGTTTCAGGAAACACCATACACTTCTCCCGAGTGTCTGTTGGCAATTTACATCCCGCCCATCAGCATAACAGGGCTCCCAGTTCTCCATGGCCTGTCCTGCCTTTCTGGAATTTACACTTTTTTCAGATGGCCCTTTTGACCGGGGGGAAGTGAGACTTCATTGTAGTGCAGATTTCCTTTGCAAGCTTGCTTGGTTGGCCAAAAAGGGCGTATGCGTTTTTTCCTGAATATATTCAGGAAAAAACGCATACGCCCTTTTTGGCCAAGTGCATCATTGTGGACGTTCTGCCTCTTTTCCTATGCTTTCAATGCAATTCCAGTCTACCTCCTGAAATCGGTTTCCTGCAATTCTGCCGCGCTTTCAAGTCCTCTTGGCAGCCTTACTTCAGTATATTTTTGGACGATAGCTGTCATTTATAACTCTGCACGTTTGTGAATTACAGTGCCCCTGAGCTCCTTTCTTCAACTCGCTTTCTTGTGAGCTGGCCGCAACACCGCAGGATGGCTTCAGGCCCTAATCTGGTTCCGGCACGGCACGCTGAGCCTTTGGGTATTTCCTCTTCCTGGTGGGAATTGAGAGTTAAATTTGCCCGTCCAGACACCTCCAGCTAGTCTCTCATTGGTTCTCCCTATTCCTGTTCATCTTCCGCAGAAATTGCAAACTGGGCCAAACAGGAGGTTAAAGGCTCTGACTGTCCAAGTGGGGAGAGTGTTAGTAAAGCATCTGGAATGTTGCACCCGAGTACCAGGGGAGGAAAACTGAGACATATTTGAACACGTCTCCCGTTCACACGGTTGATCATACTCTGGGTTCCACATGCATGTTTTAGCTGAAGGAAGAATACCTTAAACCTGGAGAGTTGAGACCCGTGTAATAGGTACCATGCAATATGACTTCAAAAGGTCTTCATTTGCTCTCCGAACCTCTCCAATCCTATCACTGCTGCGTTTATGCCCCTGTACACATGCTTGATTCTCTTTCGGAGACATAGCAATCCATAGGTTTTAAGATACTTACTAGTCAGGTACATTCTTAGGCGTTTAATATGCGGTGTTGGGTCCATTTCGTTGAGCAAGGAGTAGTTCTTGTCTATTCCATATTTGGCTTAAGGAACTTTATCTGTGCTCATTTCAATCTCTGGTTTTATGCAGCACCCCAACTCACCTTTACCCTTAAGCAAGCATAAGTTGGTTTTCTAAATTTGAGACCCTGTTCTGTTCTGTAATTCAGTTCCTGTGTAGCCAAGTTTACATTCCGTGTATTAGTGATATCTTATGATGTTTCTTTTTCTGTGTGACTTATTTCAGTTAGAATCATCATACCTGAATCCACTCATTGTGCTGCTAAGGGCCTGATGACGTAGATTTCATTGCTGAGTGATATTGCTTTGTAAGTAAATACCACAACTTCTTTATCCAATTTTCATTTGCTGCGATGTTGAACTTGTACTGTAAACGAGGTTCTTGTAAACAGAGCCGTTCCAAACTTCGGGGTGGCTGTGTCTTTTTGATTTTAATTTCCCTAAGCTATAGGACCAGAAGTGGAAGTGCCCTAGGCTCTGTTGCTTTGTTTTTTAGATGTTTCAGGAAACACCATACACTTCTCCCGAGTGTCTGTTCGCAATTTACATCCCGCCCATCAGCATAACAAGGCTCCCAGTTCTCCATGGCCTGTCCTGCCTTTCTGGATTTTACACTTTTTTCAGATGGCCCTTTTGACCGGGGGGAAGTGAGACTTCATTGTAGTGCAGATTTCCTTTGCAAGCTTGCTTGGTTGGCCAAAAAGGGCGTATGCGTTTTTTCCTGAATATATTCAGGAAAAAACGCATACGCCCTTTTTGGCCAAGTGCATCATTGTGGACGTTCTGCCTCTTTTCCTATGCTTTCAATGCAATTCCAGTCTACCTCCTGAAATCGGTTTCCTGCAATTCTGCCCCGCTTTCAAGTCCTCTTGGCAGCTTTACTTCAGTATATTTTTGGACGATAGCTGTCATTTATAACTCTGCAGGTTTGTGAATTACAGTGCCCCTGAGCTCCTTTCTTCAACTCGCTTTCTTGTGAGCTGGCCGCAACACCGCAGGATGGCTTCAGGCCCTAATCTGGTTCCGGCACGGCACGCTGAGCCTTTGGTTATTTCCTCTTCCTGGTGGGAAATGAGAGTTAAATTTGCCCGTCCAGACACCTCCAGCTAGTCTCTCATTGGTTCTCGCTACTCCTGTTCATCTTCCGCAGAAATTGCAAACTGGGCCAAACAGGAGGTTAAAGGCGCTGACTCTCCAAGTGGGGAGAGTGTTAGTAAAGCATCTGGAATGTTGCACCCGAGTACCAGGGGAGGAAAACTGAGACATATTTGAACACGTCTCCCGTTCACACCGTTGATCATACTCTGGGTCCCACATGCATGTTTTAGCTGAAGGAAAAATACCTTAAACCTGGGTAGTTGAAACCCGTGTAATGGGTACCATGCAATATGATTTCAAAGGGTCTTCATTTGCTCACCGAACCTCTCCAATCCTATCACTGCTGCGTTTATGCCAATGTACACACGCTTGATTCTCTTTCGGAGACATAGCAATCCATAGGTTTTAAGATACTTACTAGTCAGGTACATTTTTAGGCGTTTAATATGGGGTGTTGAGTCCATTTCATTGAGAAAGGAGTAGCTCTTGTCTATTCCATATTTGGCTTAAGGAACTTTATCTGTGCTCATTTCAATCTCTAGTTTTTTGCAGCATCCCAACTCACCTTTCCCCTTAAGCAAGCAAAAGTTGGTTTTCTAAATTTGAGACCCTGTTCTGTTTTGGAAATCAGTTCCTGTGTAGCCAAGTTTACATTCCGTGTATTACTGATATCTTATGATGTTTCTTTTTCTGTGTGACTTATTTCAGTTAGAATCATCATACCTGAATCCACTCATTGTGCTGCTAAGGGCCTGATGACATAGATTTCATTGCTGAGTGATATTGCTTTGTAAGTAAATACCACAACTTCTTTATCCAATTTTCATTTGCTGCGATGTTGAACTTGTACTGTAAACGAGGTTCTTGTAAACAGAGCCGTTCCAAACTTCGGGGTGGCTGTGTCTTTTTGATTTTAATTTCCCTAAGCTATAGGACCAGAAGTGGAAGTGCCCTAGGCTCTGTTGCTTTGTTTTTTAGATGTTTCAGGAAACACCATACACTTCTCCCGAGTGTCTGTTGGCAATTTACATCCCGCCCATCAGCATAACAAGGCTCCCAGTTCTCCATGGCCTTTCCTGCCTTTCTGGATTTTACACTTTTTTCAGATGGCCCTTTTGACCGGGGGGAAGTGAGACTTCATTGTAGTGCAGATTTCCTTTGCAAGCTTGCTTGGTTGGCCAAAAAGTGTGTATGCGTTTTTTCCTGAATATATTCAGGAAAAAACGCATACGCCCTTTTTGGCCAAGTGCATCATTGTGGACGTTCTGCCTCTTTTCCTATGCTTTCAATGCAATTCCAGTCTACCTCCTGAAATCGGTTTCCTGCAATTCTGCCGCGCTTTCAAGTCCTCTTGGCAGCCTTACTTCAGTATATTTTTGGACGATAGCTGTCATTTATAACTCTGCAGGTTTGTGAATTACAGTGCCCCTGAGCTCCTTTCTTCAACTCGCTTTCTTGTGAGCTGGCCGCAACACCGCAGGATGGCTTCAGGCCCTAATCTGGTTCCGGCACGGCACGCTGAGCCTTTGGTTATTTCCTCTTCCTGGTGGGAAATGAGAGTTAAATTTGCCCGTCCAGACACCTCCAGCTAGTCTCTCATTGGTTCTCGCTATTCCTGTTCATCTTCCGCAGAAATTGCAAACTGGGCCAAACAGGAGGTTAAAGGCGCTGACTCTCCAAGTGGGGAGAGTGTTAGTAAAGCATCTGGAATGTTGCACCCGAGTACCAGGGGAGGAAAACTGAGACATATTTGAACACGTCTCCCGTTCACACCGTTGATCATACTCTGGGTTCCACATGCATGTTTTAGCTGAAGGAAGAATACCTTAAACTTGGGTAGTTGAAACCCGTGGAATGGGTACCATGCAATATGACTTCAAAGGGTCTTCATTTGCTCACCGAACCTCTCCAATCCTATCACTGCTGCGTTTATGCCCCTGTACACATGCTTGATTCTCTTTCGGAGACACAGCAATCCATAGGTTTTAAGATACTTACTAGTCGGGTATATTCTTAGGCATTTAATATGGGGTGTTGAGTCCATTTCGTTGAGCAAGGAGTAGCTCTTGTCTATTCCATATTTGGCTTAAGGAACTTTATCTGTGCTCATTTCAATCTCTGGTTTTATGCAGCACCCCAACTCACCTTTCCCCTTAAGCAAGCAAAAGTTGGTTTTCTAAATTTGAGACCCTGTTCTGTTCTGTAATTCAGTTCCTGTGTAGCCAAGTTTACATTCCGTGTATTAGTGATATCTTATGATGTTTCTTTTTCTGTGTGACTTATTTCAGTTAGAATCATCATACCTGAATCCACTCATTGTGCTGCTAAGGGCCTGATGACATAGATTTCATTGCTGAATGATATTGCTTTGTAAGTAAATACCACAACTTCTTTATCCATTTTTCATTTTCTGCGATGTTGAACTTGTACTGTAAACGAGGTTCTTGTAAACAGAGCCGTTCCAAACTTCGGGGTGGCTGTGTCTTTTTGATTTTAATTTCCCTAAGCTATAGGACCATAAGTGGAAGTGCCCTAGGCTCTGTTGCTTTGTTTTTTAGATGTTTCAGGAAACACCATACACTTCTCCCGAGTGTCTGTTGGCAATTTACATCCCGCCCATCAGCATAACAGGGCTCCCAGTTCTCCATGGCCTGTCCTGCCTTTCTGGAATTTACACTTTTTTCAGATGGCCCTTTTGACCGGGGGGAAGTGAGACTTCATTGTAGTGCAGATTTCCTTTGCAAGCTTGCTTGGTTGGCCAAAAAGGGCGTATGCGTTTTTTCCTGAATATATTCAGGAAAAAACGCATACGCCCTTTTTGGCCAAGTGCATCATTGTGGACGTTCTGCCTCTTTTCCTATGCTTTCAATGCAATTCCAGTCTACCTCCTGAAATCGGTTTCCTGCAATTCTGCCCCGCTTTCAAGTCCTCTTGGCAGCTTTACTTCAGTATATTTTTGGACGATAGCTGTCATTTATAACTCTGCAGGTTTGTGAATTACAGTGCCCCTGAGCTCCTTTCTTCAACTCGCTTTCTTGTGAGCTGGCCGCAACACTGCATGATGGCTTCAGGCCCTAATCTGGTTCCGGCGCGGCACGCTGAGCCTTTGGGTATTTCCTCTTCCTGGTGGGAAATGAGAGTTAAATTTGCCCGTCCAGACACCTCCAGCTAGTCTCTCATTGGTTCTCCCTATTCCTGTTCATCTTCCGCAGAAATTGCAAACTGGGCCAAACAGGAGGTTAAAGGCGCTGACTCTCCAAGTGGGGAGAGTGTTAGTAAAGCATCTGGAATGTTGCACCCGAGTACCAGGGGAGGAAAACTGAGACATATTTGAACACGTCTCCCGTTCACACGGTTGATCATACTCTGGGTTCCACATGAATGTTTTAGCTGAAGGAAGAATACCTTAAACCTGGAGAGTTGAGACCCGTGTAATAGGTACCATGCAATATGACTTCAAAGGGTCTTCATTTGCTCTCCGAACCTCTCCAATCCTATCACTGCTGCGTTTATGCCCCTGTACACATGCTTGATTCTCTTTCGGAGACATAGCAATCCATAGGTTTTAAGATACTTACTAGTCAGGTACATTCTTAGGCGTTTAATATGGGGTGTTGAGTCCATTTCGTTGAGCAAGGAGTAGCTCTTGTCTATTCCATATTTGGCTTAAGGAACTTTATCTGTGCTCATTTCAATCTCTGGTTTTATGCAGCACCCCAACTCACCTTTCCCCTTAAGCAAGCATAAGTTGGTTTTCTAAATTTGAGACCCTGTTCTGTTCTGTAATTCAGTTCCTGTGTAGCCAAGTTTACATTCTGTGTATTACTGATATCTTATGATGTTTCTTTTTCTGTGTGACTTATTTTAGTTAGAATCATCATACCTGAATCCACTCATTGTGCTGCTAAGGGCCTGATGACGTAGATTTCATTGCTGAGTGATATTGCTTTGTAAGTAAATAGCACAACTTCTTTATCCATTTTTCACTTTCTGCGATGTTGAACTTGTACTGTAAACGAGGTTCTTGTAAACAGAGGCGTCCCAAACTTTGGGGTGGCTGTGTCTTTTTGATTTTAATTTCCCTAAGCTATAGGACCATAAGTGGAAGTGCCCTAGGCTCTGTTGCTTTGTTTTTTAGATGTTTCAGGAAACACCATACACTTCTCCCGAGTGTCTGTTGGCAATTTACATCCCGCCCATCAGCATAACAAGGCTCCCAGTTCTCCGTGGCCTGTCCTGCCTTTCTGGATTTTACACTTTTTTCAGATGGCCCTTTTGACCGGGGGGAAGTGAGACTTCATTGTAGTGCAGATTTCCTTTGCAAGCTTGCTTGGTTGGCCAAAAAGGGCGTATGCGTTTTTTCCTGAATATATTCAGGAAAAAACGCATAAGCCCTTTTTGGCCAAGTGCATCATTGTGGACGTTCTGCCTCTTTTCCTATGCTTTCAATGCAATTCCAGTCTACCTCCTGAAATCGGTTTCCTGCAATTCTGCCGCGCTTTCAAGTCCTCTTGGCAGCCTTACTTCAGTATATTTTTGGACGATAGCTGTCATTTATAACTCTGCAGGTTTGTGAATTACAGTGCCCCTGAGCTCCTTTCTTCAACTCGCTTTCTTGTGAGCTGGCCGCAACACCGCAGGATGGCTTCAGGCCCTAATCTGGTTCCGGCACGGCACGCTGAGCCTTTGGTTATTTCCTCTTCCTGGTGGGAAATGAGAGTTAAATTTGCCCGTCCAGACACCTCCAGCTAGTCTCTCATTGGTTCTCGCTACTCCTGTTCATCTTCCGCAGAAATTGCAAACTGGGCCAAACAGGAGGTTAAAGGCGCTGACTCTCCAAGTGGGGAGAGTGTTAGTAAAGCGTCTGGAATGTTGCACCCGAGTACCAGGGGAGGAAAACTGAGACATATTTGAACACGTCTCCCGTTCACACCGTTGATCATACTCTGGGTCCCACATGCATGTTTTAGCTGAAGGAAAAATACCTTAAACCTGGGTAGTTGAAACCCGTGTAATGGGTACCATGCAATATGATTTCAAAGGGTCTTCATTTGCTCACCGAACCTCTCCAATCCTATCACTGCTGCGTTTATGCCAATGTACACACGCTTGATTCTCTTTTGGAGACATAGCAATCCATAGGTTTTAAGATACTTACTAGTCAGGTACATTTTTAGGCGTTTAATATGGGGTGTTGAGTCCATTTCATTGAGAAAGGAGTAGCTCTTGTCTATTCCATATTTGGCTTAAGGAACTTTATCTGTGCTCATTTCAATCTCTAGTTTTTTGCAGCATCCCAACTCACCTTTCCCCTTAAGCAAGCAAAAGTTGGTTTTCTAAATTTGAGACCCTGTTCTGTTCTGTAATTCAGTTCCTGTGTAGCCAAGTTTACATTCCGTGTATTAGTGATATCTTATGATGTTTCTTTTTCTGTGTGACTTATTTCAGTTAGAATCATCATACCTGAATCCACTCATTGTGCTGCTAAGGGCCTGATGACATAGATTTCATTGCTGAATGATATTGCTTTGTAAGTAAATACCACAACTTCTTTATCCATTTTTCATTTTCTGCGATGTTGAACTTGTACTGTAAACGAGGTTCTTGTAAACAGAGCCGTTCCAAACTTCGGGGTGGCTGTGTCTTTTTGATTTTAATTTCCCTAAGCTATAGGACCATAAGTGGAAGTGCCCTAGGCTCTGTTGCTTTGTTTTTTAGATGTTTCAGGAAACACCATACACTTCTCCCGAGTGTCTGTTGGCAATTTACATCCCGCCCATCAGCATAACAGGGCTCCCAGTTCTCCATGGCCTGTCCTGCCTTTCTGGAATTTACACTTTTTTCAGATGGCCCTTTTGACCGGGGGGAAGTGAGACTTCATTGTAGTGCAGATTTCCTTTGCAAGCTTGCTTGGTTGGCCAAAAAGGGCGTATGCGTTTTTTCCTGAATATATTCAGGAAAAAACGCATACGCCCTTTTTGGCCAAGTGCATCATTGTGGACGTTCTGCCTCTTTTCCTATGCTTTCAATGCAATTCCAGTCTACCTCCTGAAATCGGTTTCCTGCAATTCTGCCGCGCTTTCAAGTCCTCTTGGCAGCCTTACTTCAGTATATTTTTGGACGATAGCTGTCATTTATAACTCTGCACGTTTGTGAATTACAGTGCCCCTGAGCTCCTTTCTTCAACTCGCTTTCTTGTGAGCTGGCCGCAACACCGCAGGATGGCTTCAGGCCCTAATCTGGTTCCGGCACGGCACGCTGAGCCTTTGGGTATTTCCTCTTCCTGGTGGGAATTGAGAGTTAAATTTGCCCGTCCAGACACCTCCAGCTAGTCTCTCATTGGTTCTCCCTATTCCTGTTCATCTTCCGCAGAAATTGCAAACTGGGCCAAACAGGAGGTTAAAGGCGCTGACTGTCCAAGTGGGGAGAGTGTTAGTAAAGCATCTGGAATGTTGCACCCGAGTACCAGGGGAGGAAAACTGAGACATATTTGAACACGTCTCCCATTCACACGGTTGATCATACTCTGGGTTCCACATGCATGTTTTAGCTGAAGGAAGAATACCTTAAACCTGGAGAGTTGAGACCCGTGTAATAGGTACCATGCAATATGACTTCAAAAGGTCTTCATTTGCTCTCCGAACCTCTCCAATCCTATCACTGCTGCGTTTATGCCCCTGTACACATGCTTGATTCTCTTTCGGAGACATAGCAATCCATAGGTTTTAAGATACTTACTAGTCAGGTACATTCTTAGGCGTTTAATATGCGGTGTTGGGTCCATTTCGTTGAGCAAGGAGTAGTTCTTGTCTATTCCATATTTGGCTTAAGGAACTTTATCTGTGCTCATTTCAATCTCTGGTTTTATGCAGCACCCCAACTCACCTTTACCCTTAAGCAAGCATAAGTTGGTTTTCTAAATTTGAGACCCTGTTCTGTTCTGTAATTCAGTTCCTGTGTAGCCAAGTTTACATTCCGTGTATTAGTGATATCTTATGATGTTTCTTTTTCTGTGTGACTTATTTCAGTTAGAATCATCATACCTGAATCCACTCATTGTGCTGCTAAGGGCCTGATGACGTAGATTTCTTTGCTGAGTGATATTGCTTTGTAAGTAAATACCACAACTTCTTTATCCAATTTTCATTTGCTGCGATGTTGAACTTGTACTGTAAACGAGGTTCTTGTAAACAGAGCCGTTCCAAACTTCGGGGTGGCTGTGTCTTTTTGATTTTAATTTCCCTAAGCTATAGGACCAGAAGTGGAAGTGCCCTAGGCTCTGTTGCTTTGTTTTTTAGATGTTTCAGGAAACACCATACACTTCTCCCGAGTGTCTGTTCGCAATTTACATCCCGCCCATCAGCATAACAAGGCTCCCAGTTCTCCATGGCCTGTCCTGCCTTTCTGGATTTTACACTTTTTTCAGATGGCCCTTTTGACCGGGGGGAAGTGAGACTTCATTGTAGTGCAGATTTCCTTTGCAAGCTTGCTTGGTTGGCCAAAAAGGGCGTATGCGTTTTTTCCTGAATATATTCAGGAAAAAACGCATACGCCCTTTTTGGCCAAGTGCATCATTGTGGACGTTCTGCCTCTTTTCCTATGCTTTCAATGCAATTCCAGTCTACCTCCTGAAATCGGTTTCCTGCAATTCTGCCCCGCTTTCAAGTCCTATTGGCAGCCTTACTTCAGTATATTTTTGGACGATAGCTGTCATTTATAACTCTGCAGGTTGGTGAATTACAGTGCCCCTGAGCTCCTTTCTTCAACTCGCTTTCTTGTGAGCTGGCCGCAACACCGCAGGATGGCTTCAGGCCCTAATCTGGTTCCGGCACGGCACGCTGAGCCTTTGGTTATTTCCTCTTCCTGGTGGGAAATGAGAGTTAAATTTGCCCGTCCAGACACCTCCAGCTAGTCTCTCATTGGTTCTCGCTACTCCTGTTCATCTTCCGCAGAAATTGCAAACTGGGCCAAACAGGAGGTTAAAGGCGCTGACTCTCCAAGTGGGGAGAGTGTTAGTAAAGCGTCTGGAATGTTGCACCCGAGTACCAGGGGAGGAAAACTGAGACATATTTGAACACGTCTCCCGTTCACACCGTTGATCATACTCTGGGTCCCACATGCATGTTTTAGCTGAAGGAAAAATATCTTAAACCTGGGTAGTTGAAACCCGTGTAATGGGTACCATGCAATATGACTTCAAAGGGTCTTCATTTGCTCACCGAACCTCTCCAATCCTATCACTGCTGCGTTTATGCCCCTGTACACATGCTTGATTCTCTTTCGGAGACATAGCAATCCATAGGTTTTAAGATACTTACTAGTCAGGTACATACTTAGGCGTTTAATTTGGGGTGTTGAGTCCATTTCATTGAGCAAGGAGTAGCTCTTGTCTATTCCATATTTGGCTTAAGGAACTTTATCTGTGCTCATTTCAATCTCTGGTTTTATGCAGCACCCCAACTCACCTTTCCCCTTAAGCAAGCATAAGTTGGTTTTCTGAATTTGAGACCCTGTTCTGTTTTGGAATACAGTTCCTGTGTAGCCAAGTTTACATTCCGTGTATTACTGATATCTTATGATGTTTCTTTTTCTGTGTGACTTATTTCAGTTAGAATCATCGTACCTGAATCCACGCATTATGCTGCTACGGGCCTGATGACATAGATTTCATTGCTGAGTGATACTGCATTGTACGTAAGTACCACAAGTTCTTTATCCATTTTTCACTTTCTGTGATGTTGAACTTGTACGGTAAACGAGGTTCTTGTAAACAGAGGCGTCCCAAACTTTGGGGTGGCTGTGTCTTTTTGATTTTAATTTCCCTAAGCTATAGGACCATAAGTGGAAGTGCCCTAGGCTCTGTTGCTTTGTTTTTTAGATGTTTCAGGAAACACCATACACTTCTCCCGAGTGTCTGTTGGCAATTTACATCCCGCCCATCAGCATAACAAGGCTCCCAGTTCTCCATGGCCTTTCCTGCCTTTCTGGATTTTACACTTTTTTCAGATGGCCCTTTTGACCGGGGGGAAGTGAGACTTCATTGTAGTGCAGATTTCCTTTGCAAGCTTGCTTGGTTGGCCAAAAAGTGTGTATGCGTTTTTTCCTGAATATATTCAGGAAAAAACGCATACGCCCTTTTTGGCCAAGTGCATCATTGTGGACGTTCTGCCTCTTTTCCTATGCTTTCAATGCAATTCCAGTCTACCTCCTGAAATCGGTTTCCTGCAATTCTGCCCCGCTTTCAAGTCCTCTTGGCAGCCTTACTTCAGTATATTTTTGGACGATAGCTGTCATTTATAACTCTGCAGGTTTGTGAATTACAGTGCCCCTGAGCTCCTTTCTTCAACTCGCTTTCTTGTGAGCTGGCCGCAACACCGCAGGATGGCTTCAGGCCCTAATCTGGTTCCGGCACGGCACGCTGAGCCTTTGGTTATTTCCTCTTCCTGGTGGGAAATGAGAGTTAAATTTGCCCGTCCAGACACCTCCAGCTAGTCTCTCATTGGTTCTCGCTATTCCTGTTCATCTTTCGCAGAAATTGCAAACTGGGCCAAACAGGAGGTTAAAGGCGCTGACTCTCCAAGTGGGGAGAGTGTTAGTAAAGCATCTGGAATGTTGCACCCGAGTACCAGGGGAGGAAAACTGAGACATATTTGAACACGTCTCCCGTTCACACTGTTGATCATACTCTGGGTTCCACATGCATGTTTTAGCTGAAGGAAGAATACCTTAAACTTGGGTAGTTGAAACCCGTGGAATGGGTACCATGCAATATGACTTCAAAGGGTCTTCATTTGCTCACCGAACCTCTCCAATCCTATCACTGCTGCGTTTATGCCCCTGTACACATGCTTGATTCTCTTTCGGAGACACAGCAATCCATAGGTTTTAAGATACTTACTAGTCGGGTATATTCTTAGGCATTTAATATGGGGTGTTGAGTCCATTTCGTTGAGCAAGGAGTAGCTCTTGTCTATTCCATATTTGGCTTAAGGAACTTTATCTGTGCTCATTTCAATCTCTGGTTTTATGCAGCACCCCAACTCACCTTTCCCCTTAAGCAAGCAAAAGTTGGTTTTCTAAATTTGAGACCCTGTTCTGTTCTGTAATTCAGTTCCTGTGTAGCCAAGTTTACATTCCGTGTATTAGTGATATCTTATGATGTTTCTTTTTCTGTGTGACTTATTTCAGTTAGAATCATCATACCTGAATCCACTCATTGTGCTGCTAAGGGCCTGATGACATAGATTTCATTGCTGAATGATATTGCTTTGTAAGTAAATACCACAACTTCTTTATCCATTTTTCATTTTCTGCGATGTTGAACTTGTACTGTAAACGAGGTTCTTGTAAACAGAGCCGTTCCAAACTTCGGGGTGGCTGTGTCTTTTTGATTTTAATTTCCCTAAGCTATAGGACCATAAGTGGAAGTGCCCTAGGCTCTGTTGCTTTGTTTTTTAGATGTTTCAGGAAACACCATACACTTCTCCCGAGTGTCTGTTGGCAATTTACATCCTGCCCATCAGCATAACAGGGCTCCCAGTTCTCCATGGCCTGTCCTAGCTTTCTGGAATTTACACATTTTTCAGATGGCCCTTTTGACCGGGGGGAAGTGAGACTTCATTGTAGTGCAGATTTCCTTTGCAAGCTTGCTTGGTTGGCCAAAAAGGGCGTATGCGTTTTTTCCTGAATATATTCAGGAAAAAACGCATACGCCCTTTTTGGCCAAGTGCATCATTGTGGACGTTCTGCCTCTTTTCCTATGCTTTCAATGCAATTCCAGTCTACCTCCTGAAATCGGTTTCCTGCAATTCTGCCGCGCTTTCAAGTCCTCTTGGCAGCCTTACTTCAGTATATTTTTGGACGATAGCTGTCATTTATAACTCTGCAGGTTTGTGAATTACAGTGCCCCTGAGCTCCTTTCTTCAACTCGCTTTCTTGTGAGCTGGCCGCAACACCGCAGGATGGCTTCAGGCCCTAATCTGGTTCCGGCACGGCACGCTGAGCCTTTGGGTATTTCCTCTTCCTGGTGGGAATTGAGAGTTAAATTTGCCCGTCCAGACACCTCCAGCTAGTCTCTCATTGGTTCTCCCTATTCCTGTTCATCTTCCGCAGAAATTGCAAACTGGGCCAAACAGGAGGTTAAAGGCGCTGACTGTCCAAGTGGGGAGAGTGTTAGTAAAGCATCTGGAATGTTGCACCCGAGTACCAGGGGAGGAAAACTGAGACATATTTGAACACGTCTCCCGTTCACACGGTTGATCATACTCTGGGTTCCACATGCATGTTTTAGCTGAAGGAAGAATACCTTAAACCTGGAGAGTTGAGACCCGTGTAATAGGTACCATGCAATATGACTTCAAAAGGTCTTCATTTGCTCTCCGAACCTCTCCAATCCTATCACTGCTGCGTTTATGCCCCTGTACACATGCTTGATTCTCTTTCGGAGACATAGCAATCCATAGGTTTTAAGATACTTACTAGTCAGGTACATTCTTAGGCTTTTAATATGCGGTGTTGGGTCCATTTCGTTGAGCAAGGAGTAGTTCTTGTCGATTCCATATTTGGCTTAAGGAACTTTATCTGTGCTCATTTCAATCTCTATTTTTATGCAGCACCCCAACTCACCTTTACCCTTAAGCAAGCATAAGTTGGTTTTCTAAATTTGAGACCCTGTTCTGTTCTGTAATTCAGTTCCTGTGTAGCCAAGTTTACATTCCGTGTATTAGTGATATCTTATGTTGTTTCTTTTTCTGTGTGACTTATTTCAGTTAGAATCATCATACCTGAATCCACTCATTGTGCTGCTAAGGGCCTGATGACGTAGATTTCATTGCTGAGTGATATTGCTTTGTAAGTAAATACCACAACTTCTTTATCCAATTTTCATTTGCTGCGATGTTGAACTTGTACTGTAAACGAGGTTCTTGTAAACAGAGCCGTTCCAAACTTCGGGGTGGCTGTGTCTTTTTGATTTTAATTTCCCTAAGCTATAGGACCAGAAGTGGAAGTGCCCTAGGCTCTGTTGCTTTGTTTTTTAGATGTTTCAGGAAACACCATACACTTCTCCCGAGTGTCTGTTGGCAATTTACATCCCGCCCATCAGCATAACAAGGCTCCCAGTTCTCCATGGCCTGTCCTGCCTTTCTGGATTTTACACTTTTTTCAGATGGCCCTTTTGACCGGGGGGAAGTGAGACTTCATTGTAGTGCAGATTTCCTTTGCAAGCTTGCTTGGTTGGCCAAAAAGTGTGTATGCGTTTTTTCCTGAATATATTCAGGAAAAAACGCATACGCCCTTTTTGGCCAAGTGCATCATTGTGGACGTTCTGCCTCTTTTCCTATGCTTTCAATGCAATTCCAGTCTACCTCCTGAAATCGGTTTCCTGCAATTCTGCCCCGCTTTCAAGTCCTCTTGGCAGCCTTACTTCAGTATATTTTTGGACGATAGCTGTCATTTATAACTCTGCAGGTTTGTGAATTACAGTGCCCCTGAGCTCCTTTCTTCAACTCGCTTTCTTGTGAGCTGGCCGCAACACCGCAGGATGGCTTCAGGCCCTAATCTGGTTCCGGCACGGCACGCTGAGCCTTTGGTTATTTCCTCTTCCTGGTGGGAAATGAGAGTTAAATTTGCCCGTCCAGACACCTCCAGCTAGTCTCTCATTGGTTCTCGCTATTCCTGTTCATCTTTCGCAGAAATTGCAAACTGGGCCAAACAGGAGGTTAAAGGCGCTGACTCTCCAAGTGGGGAGAGTGTTAGTAAAGCATCTGGAATGTTGCACCCGAGTACCAGGGGAGGAAAACTGAGACATATTTGAACACGTCTCCCGTTCACACCGTTGATCATACTCTGGGTTCCACATGCATGTTTTAGCTGAAGGAAGAATACCTTAAACCTGGGTAGTTGAAACCCGTGGAATGGGTACCATGCAATATGACTTCAAAGGGTCTTCATTTGCTCACCGAACCTCTCCAATCCTATCACTGCTGCGTTTATGCCCCTGTACACATGCTTGATTCTCTTTCGGAGACACAGCAATCCATAGGTTTTAAGATACTTACTAGTCGGGTATATTCTTAGGCATTTAATATGGGGTGTTGAGTCCATTTCGTTGAGCAAGGAGTAGCTCTTGTCTATTCCATATTTGGCTTAAGGAACTTTATCTGTGCTCATTTCAATCTCTGGTTTTATGCAGCACCCCAACTCACCTTTCCCCTTAAGCAAGCATAAGTTGGTTTTCTAAATTTGAGACCCTGTTCTGTTCTGTAATTCAGTTCCTGTGTAGCCAAGTTTACATTCCGTGTATTAGTGATATCTTATGATGTTTCTTTTTCTGTGTGACTTATTTCAGTTAGAATCATCATACCTGAATCCACTCATTGTGCTGCTAAGGGCCTGATGACATAGATTTCATTGCTGAATGATATTGCTTTGTAAGTAAATACCACAACTTCTTTATCCATTTTTCATTTTCTGCGATGTTGAACTTGTACTGTAAACGAGGTTCTTGTAAACAGAGCCGTTCCAAACTTCGGGGTGGCTGTGTCTTTTTGATTTTAATTTCCCTAAGCTATAGGACCATAAGTGGAAGTGCCCTAGGCTCTGTTGCTTTGTTTTTTAGATGTTTCAGGAAACACCATACACTTCTCCCGAGTGTCTGTTGGCAATTTACATCCCGCCCATCAGCATAACAGGGCTCCCAGTTCTCCATGGCCTGTCCTGCCTTTCTGGAATTTACACTTTTTTCAGATGGCCCTTTTGACCGGGGGGAAGTGAGACTTCATTGTAGTGCAGATTTCCTTTGCAAGCTTGCTTGGTTGGCCAAAAAGGGCGTATGCGTTTTTTCCTGAATATATTCAGGAAAAAACGCATACGCCCTTTTTGGCCAAGTGCATCATTGTGGACGTTCTGCCTCTTTTCCTATGCTTTCAATGCAATTCCAGTCTACCTCCTGAAATCGGTTTCCTGCAATTCTGCCGCGCTTTCAAGTCCTCTTGGCAGCCTTACTTCAGTATATTTTTGGACGATAGCTGTCATTTATAACTCTGCACGTTTGTGAATTACAGTGCCCCTGAGCTCCTTTCTTCAACTCGCTTTCTTGTGAGCTAGCCGCAACACCGCAGGATGGCTTCAGGCCCTAATCTGGTTCCGTCACGGCACGCTGAGCCTTTGGGTATTTCCTCTTCCTGGTGGGAATTGAGAGTTAAATTTGCCCGTCCAGACACCTCCAGCTAGTCTCTCATTGGTTCTCCCTATTCCTGTTCATCTTCCGCAGAAATTGCAAACTGGGCCAAACAGGAGGTTAAAGGCGCTGACTGTCCAAGTGGGGAGAGTGTTAGTAAAGCATCTGGAATGTTGCACCCGAGTACCAGGGGAGGAAAACTGAGACATATTTGAACACGTCTCCCATTCACACGGTTGATCATACTCTGGGTTCCACATGCATGTTTTAGCTGAAGGAAGAATACCTTAAACCTGGAGAGTTGAGACCCGTGTAATAGGTACCATGCAATATGACTTCAAAAGGTCTTCATTTGCTCTCCGAACCTCTCCAATCCTATCACTGCTGCGTTTATGCCCCTGTACACATGCTTGATTCTCTTTCGGAGACATAGCAATCCATAGGTTTTAAGATACTTACTAGTCAGGTACATTCTTAGGCGTTTAATATGCGGTGTTGGGTCCATTTCGTTGAGCAAGGAGTAGTTCTTGTCTATTCCATATTTGGCTTAAGGAACTTTATCTGTGCTCATTTCAATCTCTGGTTTTATGCAGCACCCCAACTCACCTTTACCCTTAAGCAAGCATAAGTTGGTTTTCTAAATTTGAGACCCTGTTCTGTTCTGTAATTCAGTTCCTGTGTAGCCAAGTTTACATTCCGTGTATTAGTGATATCTTATGATGTTTCTTTTTCTGTGTGACTTATTTCAGTTAGAATCATCATACCTGAATCCACTCATTGTGCTGCTAAGGGCCTGATGACGTAGATTTCTTTGCTGAGTGATATTGCTTTGTAAGTAAATACCACAACTTCTTTATCCAATTTTCATTTGCTGCGATGTTGAACTTGTACTGTAAACGAGGTTCTTGTAAACAGAGCCGTTCCAAACTTCGGGGTGGCTGTGTCTTTTTGATTTTAATTTCCCTAAGCTATAGGACCAGAAGTGGAAGTGCCCTAGGCTCTGTTGCTTTGTTTTTTAGATGTTTCAGGAAACACCATACACTTCTCCCGAGTGTCTGTTCGCAATTTACATCCCGCCCATCAGCATAACAAGGCTCCCAGTTCTCCATGGCCTGTCCTGCCTTTCTGGATTTTACACTTTTTTCAGATGGCCCTTTTGACCGGGGGGAAGTGAGACTTCATTGTAGTGCAGATTTCCTTTGCAAGCTTGCTTGGTTGGCCAAAAAGGGCGTATGCGTTTTTTCCTGAATATATTCAGGAAAAAACGCATACGCCCTTTTTGGCCAAGTGCATCATTGTGGACGTTCTGCCTCTTTTCCTATGCTTTCAATGCAATTCCAGTCTACCTCCTGAAATCGGTTTCCTGCAATTCTGCCCCGCTTTCAAGTCCTATTGGCAGCCTTACTTCAGTATATTTTTGGACGATAGCTGTCATTTATAACTCTGCAGGTTGGTGAATTACAGTGCCCCTGAGCTCCTTTCTTCAACTCGCTTTCTTGTGAGCTGGCCGCAACACCGCAGGATGGCTTCAGGCCCTAATCTGGTTCCGGCACGGCACGCTGAGCCTTTGGTTATTTCCTCTTCCTGGTGGGAAATGAGAGTTAAATTTGCCCGTCCAGACACCTCCAGCTAGTCTCTCATTGGTTCTCGCTACTCCTGTTCATCTTCCGCAGAAATTGCAAACTGGGCCAAACAGGAGGTTAAAGGCGCTGACTCTCCAAGTGGGGAGAGTGTTAGTAAAGCGTCTGGAATGTTGCACCCGAGTACCAGGGGAGGAAAACTGAGACATATTTGAACACGTCTCCCGTTCACACCGTTGATCATACTCTGGGTCCCACATGCATGTTTTAGCTGAAGGAAAAATATCTTAAACCTGGGTAGTTGAAACCCGTGTAATGGGTACCATGCAATATGACTTCAAAGGGTCTTCATTTGCTCACCGAACCTCTCCAATCCTATCACTGCTGCGTTTATGCCCCTGTACACATGCTTGATTCTCTTTCGGAGACATAGCAATCCATAGGTTTTAAGATACTTACTAGTCAGGTACATACTTAGGCGTTTAATTTGGGGTGTTGAGTCCATTTCATTGAGCAAGGAGTAGCTCTTGTCTATTCCATATTTGGCTTAAGGAACTTTATCTGTGCTCATTTCAATCTCTGGTTTTATGCAGCACCCCAACTCACCTTTCCCCTTAAGCAAGCATAAGTTGGTTTTCTGAATTTGAGACCCTGTTCTGTTTTGGAATACAGTTCCTGTGTAGCCAAGTTTACATTCCGTGTATTACTGATATCTTATGATGTTTCTTTTTCTGTGTGACTTATTTCAGTTAGAATCATCGTACCTGAATCCACGCATTATGCTGCTACGGGCCTGATGACATAGATTTCATTGCTGAGTGATACTGCATTGTACGTAAGTACCACAAGTTCTTTATCCATTTTTCACTTTCTGTGATGTTGAACTTGTACGGTAAACGAGGTTCTTGTAAACAGAGGCGTCCCAAACTTTGGGGTGGCTGTGTCTTTTTGATTTTAATTTCCCTAAGCTATAGGACCATAAGTGGAAGTGCCCTAGGCTCTGTTGCTTTGTTTTTTAGATGTTTCAGGAAACACCATACACTTCTCCCGAGTGTCTGTTGGCAATTTACATCCCGCCCATCAGCATAACAAGGCTCCCAGTTCTCCATGGCCTTTCCTGCCTTTCTGGATTTTACACTTTTTTCAGATGGCCCTTTTGACCGGGGGGAAGTGAGACTTCATTGTAGTGCAGATTTCCTTTGCAAGCTTGCTTGGTTGGCCAAAAAGTGTGTATGCGTTTTTTCCTGAATATATTCAGGAAAAAACGCATACGCCCTTTTTGGCCAAGTGCATCATTGTGGACGTTCTGCCTCTTTTCCTATGCTTTCAATGCAATTCCAGTCTACCTCCTGAAATCGGTTTCCTGCAATTCTGCCCCGCTTTCAAGTCCTCTTGGCAGCCTTACTTCAGTATATTTTTGGACGATAGCTGTCATTTATAACTCTGCAGGTTTGTGAATTACAGTGCCCCTGAGCTCCTTTCTTCAACTCGCTTTCTTGTGAGCTGGCCGCAACACCGCAGGATGGCTTCAGGCCCTAATCTGGTTCCGGCACGGCACGCTGAGCCTTTGGTTATTTCCTCTTCCTGGTGGGAAATGAGAGTTAAATTTGCCCGTCCAGACACCTCCAGCTAGTCTCTCATTGGTTCTCGCTATTCCTGTTCATCTTTCGCAGAAATTGCAAACTGGGCCAAACAGGAGGTTAAAGGCGCTGACTCTCCAAGTGGGGAGAGTGTTAGTAAAGCATCTGGAATGTTGCACCCGAGTACCAGGGGAGGAAAACTGAGACATATTTGAACACGTCTCCCGTTCACACCGTTGATCATACTCTGGGTTCCACATGCATGTTTTAGCTGAAGGAAGAATACCTTAAACTTGGGTAGTTGAAACCCGTGGAATGGGTACCATGCAATATGACTTCAAAGGGTCTTCATTTGCTCACCGAACCTCTCCAATCCTATCACTGCTGCGTTTATGCCCCTGTACACATGCTTGATTCTCTTTCGGAGACACAGCAATCCATAGGTTTTAAGATACTTACTAGTCGGGTATATTCTTAGGCATTTAATATGGGGTGTTGAGTCCATTTCGTTGAGCAAGGAGTAGCTCTTGTCTATTCCATATTTGGCTTAAGGAACTTTATCTGTGCTCATTTCAATCTCTGGTTTTATGCAGCACCCCAACTCACCTTTCCCCTTAAGCAAGCAAAAGTTGGTTTTCTAAATTTGAGACCCTGTTCTGTTCTGTAATTCAGTTCCTGTGTAGCCAAGTTTACATTCCGTGTATTAGTGATATCTTATGATGTTTCTTTTTCTGTGTGACTTATTTCAGTTAGAATCATCATACCTGAATCCACTCATTGTGCTGCTAAGGGCCTGATGACATAGATTTCATTGCTGAATGATATTGCTTTGTAAGTAAATACCACAACTTCTTTATCCATTTTTCATTTTCTGCGATGTTGAACTTGTACTGTAAACGAGGTTCTTGTAAACAGAGCCGTTCCAAACTTCGGGGTGGCTGTGTCTTTTTGATTTTAATTTCCCTAAGCTATAGGACCATAAGTGGAAGTGCCCTAGGCTCTGTTGCTTTGTTTTTTAGATGTTTCAGGAAACACCATACACTTCTCCCGAGTGTCTGTTGGCAATTTACATCCTGCCCATCAGCATAACAGGGCTCCCAGTTCTCCATGGCCTGTCCTAGCTTTCTGGAATTTACACATTTTTCAGATGGCCCTTTTGACCGGGGGGAAGTGAGACTTCATTGTAGTGCAGATTTCCTTTGCAAGCTTGCTTGGTTGGCCAAAAAGGGCGTATGCGTTTTTTCCTGAATATATTCAGGAAAAAACGCATACGCCCTTTTTGGCCAAGTGCATCATTGTGGACGTTCTGCCTCTTTTCCTATGCTTTCAATGCAATTCCAGTCTACCTCCTGAAATCGGTTTCCTGCAATTCTGCCGCGCTTTCAAGTCCTCTTGGCAGCCTTACTTCAGTATATTTTTGGACGATAGCTGTCATTTATAACTCTGCAGGTTTGTGAATTACAGTGCCCCTGAGCTCCTTTCTTCAACTCGCTTTCTTGTGAGCTGGCCGCAACACCGCAGGATGGCTTCAGGCCCTAATCTGGTTCCGGCACGGCACGCTGAGCCTTTGGGTATTTCCTCTTCCTGGTGGGAATTGAGAGTTAAATTTGCCCGTCCAGACACCTCCAGCTAGTCTCTCATTGGTTCTCCCTATTCCTGTTCATCTTCCGCAGAAATTGCAAACTGGGCCAAACAGGAGGTTAAAGGCGCTGACTGTCCAAGTGGGGAGAGTGTTAGTAAAGCATCTGGAATGTTGCACCCGAGTACCAGGGGAGGAAAACTGAGACATATTTGAACACGTCTCCCGTTCACACGGTTGATCATACTCTGGGTTCCACATGCATGTTTTAGCTGAAGGAAGAATACCTTAAACCTGGAGAGTTGAGACCCGTGTAATAGGTACCATGCAATATGACTTCAAAAGGTCTTCATTTGCTCTCCGAACCTCTCCAATCCTATCACTGCTGCGTTTATGCCCCTGTACACATGCTTGATTCTCTTTCGGAGACATAGCAATCCATAGGTTTTAAGATACTTACTAGTCAGGTACATTCTTAGGCTTTTAATATGCGGTGTTGGGTCCATTTCGTTGAGCAAGGAGTAGTTCTTGTCGATTCCATATTTGGCTTAAGGAACTTTATCTGTGCTCATTTCAATCTCTATTTTTATGCAGCACCCCAACTCACCTTTACCCTTAAGCAAGCATAAGTTGGTTTTCTAAATTTGAGACCCTGTTCTGTTCTGTAATTCAGTTCCTGTGTAGCCAAGTTTACATTCCGTGTATTAGTGATATCTTATGTTGTTTCTTTTTCTGTGTGACTTATTTCAGTTAGAATCATCATACCTGAATCCACTCATTGTGCTGCTAAGGGCCTGATGACGTAGATTTCATTGCTGAGTGATATTGCTTTGTAAGTAAATACCACAACTTCTTTATCCAATTTTCATTTGCTGCGATGTTGAACTTGTACTGTAAACGAGGTTCTTGTAAACAGAGCCGTTCCAAACTTCGGGGTGGCTGTGTCTTTTTGATTTTAATTTCCCTAAGCTATAGGACCAGAAGTGGAAGTGCCCTAGGCTCTGTTGCTTTGTTTTTTAGATGTTTCAGGAAACACCATACACTTCTCCCGAGTGTCTGTTGGCAATTTACATCCCGCCCATCAGCATAACAAGGCTCCCAGTTCTCCATGGCCTGTCCTGCCTTTCTGGATTTTACACTTTTTTCAGATGGCCCTTTTGACCGGGGGGAAGTGAGACTTCATTGTAGTGCAGATTTCCTTTGCAAGCTTGCTTGGTTGGCCAAAAAGTGTGTATGCGTTTTTTCCTGAATATATTCAGGAAAAAACGCATACGCCCTTTTTGGCCAAGTGCATCATTGTGGACGTTCTGCCTCTTTTCCTATGCTTTCAATGCAATTCCAGTCTACCTCCTGAAATCGGTTTCCTGCAATTCTGCCCCGCTTTCAAGTCCTCTTGGCAGCCTTACTTCAGTATATTTTTGGACGATAGCTGTCATTTATAACTCTGCAGGTTTGTGAATTACAGTGCCCCTGAGCTCCTTTCTTCAACTCGCTTTCTTGTGAGCTGGCCGCAACACCGCAGGATGGCTTCAGGCCCTAATCTGGTTCCGGCACGGCACGCTGAGCCTTTGGTTATTTCCTCTTCCTGGTGGGAAATGAGAGTTAAATTTGCCCGTCCAGACACCTCCAGCTAGTCTCTCATTGGTTCTCGCTATTCCTGTTCATCTTTCGCAGAAATTGCAAACTGGGCCAAACAGGAGGTTAAAGGCGCTGACTCTCCAAGTGGGGAGAGTGTTAGTAAAGCATCTGGAATGTTGCACCCGAGTACCAGGGGAGGAAAACTGAGACATATTTGAACACGTCTCCCGTTCACACCGTTGATCATACTCTGGGTTCCACATGCATGTTTTAGCTGAAGGAAGAATACCTTAAACCTGGGTAGTTGAAACCCGTGGAATGGGTACCATGCAATATGACTTCAAAGGGTCTTCATTTGCTCACCGAACCTCTCCAATCCTATCACTGCTGCGTTTATGCCCCTGTACACATGCTTGATTCTCTTTCGGAGACACAGCAATCCATAGGTTTTAAGATACTTACTAGTCGGGTATATTCTTAGGCATTTAATATGGGGTGTTGAGTCCATTTCGTTGAGCAAGGAGTAGCTCTTGTCTATTCCATATTTGGCTTAAGGAACTTTATCTGTGCTCATTTCAATCTCTGGTTTTATGCAGCACCCCAACTCACCTTTCCCCTTAAGCAAGCATAAGTTGGTTTTCTAAATTTGAGACCCTGTTCTGTTCTGTAATTCAGTTCCTGTGTAGCCAAGTTTACATTCCGTGTATTAGTGATATCTTATGATGTTTCTTTTTCTGTGTGACTTATTTCAGTTAGAATCATCATACCTGAATCCACTCATTGTGCTGCTAAGGGCCTGATGACATAGATTTCATTGCTGAATGATATTGCTTTGTAAGTAAATACCACAACTTCTTTATCCATTTTTCATTTTCTGCGATGTTGAACTTGTACTGTAAACGAGGTTCTTGTAAACAGAGCCGTTCCAAACTTCGGGGTGGCTGTGTCTTTTTGATTTTAATTTCCCTAAGCTATAGGACCATAAGTGGAAGTGCCCTAGGCTCTGTTGCTTTGTTTTTTAGATGTTTCAGGAAACACCATACACTTCTCCCGAGTGTCTGTTGGCAATTTACATCCCGCCCATCAGCATAACAGGGCTCCCAGTTCTCCATGGCCTGTCCTGCCTTTCTGGAATTTACACTTTTTTCAGATGGCCCTTTTGACCGGGGGGAAGTGAGACTTCATTGTAGTGCAGATTTCCTTTGCAAGCTTGCTTGGTTGGCCAAAAAGGGCGTATGCGTTTTTTCCTGAATATATTCAGGAAAAAACGCATACGCCCTTTTTGGCCAAGTGCATCATTGTGGACGTTCTGCCTCTTTTCCTATGCTTTCAATGCAATTCCAGTCTACCTCCTGAAATCGGTTTCCTGCAATTCTGCCGCGCTTTCAAGTCCTCTTGGCAGCCTTACTTCAGTATATTTTTGGACGATAGCTGTCATTTATAACTCTGCACGTTTGTGAATTACAGTGCCCCTGAGCTCCTTTCTTCAACTCGCTTTCTTGTGAGCTAGCCGCAACACCGCAGGATGGCTTCAGGCCCTAATCTGGTTCCGTCACGGCACGCTGAGCCTTTGGGTATTTCCTCTTCCTGGTGGGAATTGAGAGTTAAATTTGCCCGTCCAGACACCTCCAGCTAGTCTCTCATTGGTTCTCCCTATTCCTGTTCATCTTCCGCAGAAATTGCAAACTGGGCCAAACAGGAGGTTAAAGGCGCTGACTGTCCAAGTGGGGAGAGTGTTAGTAAAGCATCTGGAATGTTGCACCCGAGTACCAGGGGAGGAAAACTGAGACATATTTGAACACGTCTCCCATTCACACGGTTGATCATACTCTGGGTTCCACATGCATGTTTTAGCTGAAGGAAGAATACCTTAAACCTGGAGAGTTGAGACCCGTGTAATAGGTACCATGCAATATGACTTCAAAAGGTCTTCATTTGCTCTCCGAACCTCTCCAATCCTATCACTGCTGCGTTTATGCCCCTGTACACATGCTTGATTCTCTTTCGGAGACATAGCAATCCATAGGTTTTAAGATACTTACTAGTCAGGTACATTCTTAGGCGTTTAATATGCGGTGTTGGGTCCATTTCGTTGAGCAAGGAGTAGTTCTTGTCTATTCCATATTTGGCTTAAGGAACTTTATCTGTGCTCATTTCAATCTCTGGTTTTATGCAGCACCCCAACTCACCTTTACCCTTAAGCAAGCATAAGTTGGTTTTCTAAATTTGAGACCCTGTTCTGTTCTGTAATTCAGTTCCTGTGTAGCCAAGTTTACATTCCGTGTATTAGTGATATCTTATGATGTTTCTTTTTCTGTGTGACTTATTTCAGTTAGAATCATCATACCTGAATCCACTCATTGTGCTGCTAAGGGCCTGATGACGTAGATTTCTTTGCTGAGTGATATTGCTTTGTAAGTAAATACCACAACTTCTTTATCCAATTTTCATTTGCTGCGATGTTGAACTTGTACTGTAAACGAGGTTCTTGTAAACAGAGCCGTTCCAAACTTCGGGGTGGCTGTGTCTTTTTGATTTTAATTTCCCTAAGCTATAGGACCAGAAGTGGAAGTGCCCTAGGCTCTGTTGCTTTGTTTTTTAGATGTTTCAGGAAACACCATACACTTCTCCCGAGTGTCTGTTCGCAATTTACATCCCGCCCATCAGCATAACAAGGCTCCCAGTTCTCCATGGCCTGTCCTGCCTTTCTGGATTTTACACTTTTTTCAGATGGCCCTTTTGACCGGGGGGAAGTGAGACTTCATTGTAGTGCAGATTTCCTTTGCAAGCTTGCTTGGTTGGCCAAAAAGGGCGTATGCGTTTTTTCCTGAATATATTCAGGAAAAAACGCATACGCCCTTTTTGGCCAAGTGCATCATTGTGGACGTTCTGCCTCTTTTCCTATGCTTTCAATGCAATTCCAGTCTACCTCCTGAAATTGGTTTCCTGCAATTCTGCCCCGCTTTCAAGTCCTATTGGCAGCTTTACTTCAGTATATTTTTGGACGATAGCTGTCATTTATAACTCTGCAGGTTGGTGAATTACAGTGCCCCTGAGCTCCTTTCTTCAACTCGCTTTCTTGTGAGCTGGCCGCAACACCGCAGGATGGCTTCAGGCCCTAATCTGGTTCCGGCGCGGCACGCTGAGCCTTTGGGTGTTTCCTCTTCCTGGTGGGAAATGAGAGTTAAATTTGCCCGTCCAGACACCTCCAGCTAGTCTCTCATTGGTTCTCCCTATTCCTGTTCATCTTCCGCAGAAATTGCAAACTGGGCCAAACAGGAGGTTAAAGGCGCTGACTCTCCAAGTGGGGAGAGTGTTAGTAAAGCATCTGGAATGTTGCACCCGAGTACCAGGGGAGGAAAACTGAGACATATTTGAACACGTCTCCCGTTCACACGGTTGATCATACTCTGGGTTCCACATGCATGTTTTAGCTGAAGGAAGAATACCTTAAACCTGGAGAGTTGAGACCCGTGTAATAGGTACCATGCAATATGACTTCAAAGGGTCTTCATTTGCTCTCCGAACCTCTCCAATCCTATCACTGCTGCGTTTATGCCCCTGTACACACGCTTGATTCTCTTATGGAGACATAGCAATCCATAGGTTTTAAGATACTTACTAGTCAGGTACATTCTTAGGCGTTTAATTTGGGTTGTTGAGTCCATTTCGTTGAGCAAGGAGTAGCTCTTGTCTATTCCATATTTGGCTTAAGGAACTTTATCTGTGCTCATTTCAATCTCTGGTTTTATGCAGCACCCCAACTCACCTTTACCCTTAAGCAAGCATAAGTTGGTTTTCTAAATTTGAGACCCTGTTCTGTTCTGTAATTCAGTTCCTGTGTAGCCAAGTTTACATTCCGTGTATTACTGATATCTTATGATGTTTCTTTTTCTGTGTGACTTATTTCAGTTAGAATCATCATACCTGAATCCACTCATTGTGCTGCTAAGGGGCTGATGACATAGATTTCATTGCTGAGTGATATTGCTTTGTAAGTAAATACCACAACTTCTTTATCCATTTTTCACTTTCTGAGATGTTGAACTTGTACTGTAAACGAGGTTCTTGTAAACAGAGGCGTCCCAAACTTTGGGGTGGCTGTGTCTTTTTGATTTTAATTTCCCTAAGCTATAGGACCATAAGTGGAAGTGCCCTAGGCTCTGTTGCTTTGTTTTTTAGATGTTTCAGGAAACACCATACACTTCTCCCGAGTGTCTGTTGGCAATTTACATCCCGCCCATCAGCATAACAAGGCTCCCAGTTCTCCATGGCCTTTCCTGCCTTTCTGGATTTTACACTTTTTTCAGATGGCCCTTTTGACCGGGGGGAAGTGAGACTTCATTGTAGTGCAGATTTCCTTTGCAAGCTTGCTTGGTTGGCCAAAAAGTGTGTATGCGTTTTTTCCTGAATATATTCAGGAAAAAACGCATACGCCCTTTTTGGCCAAGTGCATCATTGTGGACGTTCTGCCTCTTTTCCTATGCTTTCAATGCAATTCCAGTCTACCTCCTGAAATCGGTTTCCTGCAATTCTGCCCCGCTTTCAAGTCCTCTTGGCAGCCTTACTTCAGTATATTTTTGGACGATAGCTGTCATTTATAACTCTGCAGGTTTGTGAATTACAGTGCCCCTGAGCTCCTTTCTTCAACTCGCTTTCTTGTGAGCTGGCCGCAACACCGCAGGATGGCTTCAGGCCCTAATCTGGTTCCGGCACGGCACGCTGAGCCTTTGGTTATTTCCTCTTCCTGGTGGGAAATGAGAGTTAAATTTGCCCGTCCAGACACCTCCAGCTAGTCTCTCATTGGTTCTCGCTATTCCTGTTCATCTTCCGCAGAAATTGCAAACTGGGCCAAACAGGAGGTTAAAGGGACTGACTCTCTAAGTCAGCAGAGTGTTAGTAAAGCGTCTGGAATGTTGCACCCGAGTACCAGGGGAGGAAAACTGAGACATATTTGAACACGTCTCCCGCTCACATGCTTGATCATACTCTGGGTTGAACATGCATGTTTTAGCTGAAGGAAGAATACCTTAAACCTGGGTAGTTGAAACCCGTGGAATGGGTACCATGCAATATGACTTCACAGGGTCTTCATTTGCTCACCGAACCTCTCCAATCCTATCACTGCTGCGTTTATGCCCCTGTACACATGCTTGATTCTCTTTCGGAGACATAGCAATCCATAGGTTTTAAGATACTTACTAGTCAGGTACATACTTAGGCGTTTAATATGCGGTGTTGAGTCCATTTCGTTGAGCAAGGAGTAGCTCTTGTCTATTCCATATTTGGCTTAAGGAACTTTATCTGTGCTCATTTCAATCTCTGGTTTTATGCAGCACCCCAACTCACCTTTACCCTTAAGCAAGCATAAGTTGGTTTAATAAATTTGAGACCCTGTTCTGTTCTGTAATTCAGTTCCTGTGTAGCCAAGTTTACATTCCGTGTATTACTGATATCTTATGATGTTTCTTTTTCTGTGTGACTTATTTCAGTTAGAATCATCATACCTGAATCCACTCATTGTGCTGCTAAGGGCCTGATGACATAGATTTCATTGCTGAGTGATACTGCATTGTACATAAGTACCACAAGTTCTTTATCCATTTTTCACTTTCTGTGATATTGAACTTGTACGGTAAACGAGGTTTTTGTAAACAGAGGCGTCCCAAACTTTGGGGTGGCTGTGTCTTTTTGATTTTAATTTCCCTAAGCTATAGGACCATAAGTGGAAGTGCCCTAGGCTCTGTTGCTTTGTTTTTTAGATGTTTCAGGAAACACCATACACTTCTCCCGAGTGTCTGTTGACAATTTACATCCCGCCCATCAGCATAACAAGGCTCCCAGTTCTCCATGGCCTGTCCTGCCTTTCTGGATTTTACACTTTTTTCAGATGGCCCTTTTGACCGGGGGGAAGTGAGACTTCATTGTAGTGCAGATTTCTTTGCAAGCTTGCTTGGTTGGCCAAAAAGGGCGTATGCGTTTTTTCCTGAATATATTCAGGAAAAAACGCATACGCCCTTTTTCGCCAAGGGCATCATTGTGGACGTTCTGCCTCTTTTCCTATGCTTTCAATGCAATTCCAGTCTACCTCCTGAAATTGGTTTCCTGCAATTCTGCCCCGCTTTCAAGTCCTCTTGGCAGCCTTACTTCAGTATATTTTTGGACGATAGCTGTCATTTATAACTCTGCAGGTTTGTGAATTACAGTGCCCCTGAGCTCCTTTCTTCAACACGCTTTCTTTTGAGCTGGCCGCAACACCGCAGGATGGCTTCAGGCCCTAATCTGGTTCCGGCACGGCACGCTGAGCCTTTGGTTATTTCCTCTTCCTGGTGGGAAATGAGAGTTAAATTTGCCCGTCCAGACACCTCCAGCTAGTCTCTCATTGGTTCTCACTATTCCTGTTCATCTTCCACAGAAATTGCAAACTGGGTCAAACAGGAGGTTAAAGGGACTGACTCTCCAAGTTGGGAGAGTGTTAGTAAAGCGTCTGGAATGTTGCACCCGAGTACCAGGGGAGGAAAACTGAGACATATTTGAACACGTCTCCCGATCACATGGTTGATCATACTCTAGGTTCCACATGCATGTTTTAGCTGAAGGAAGAATACATTAAACCTGGGTAGTTGAAACCCGTGGAATGGGTACCATGCAATATGACTTCAAAGGGTCTTCATTTGCTCACCAAACCTCTCCAATCCTATCACTGCTGCGTTTATGCCCCTGTACACATGCTTGATTCTCTTTCGGAGACATAGCAATCCATAGGTTTTAAGATACTTACTAGTCAGGTACATTCTTAGGCGTTTAATTTGGAGTGTTGAGTCCATTTCGTTGAGCAAGGAGTAGTTGTTGTCTATTCCATATTTGGCTTAAGGAACTTTATCTGTGCTCATTTCAATCTCTGGTTTTATGCAGCACCCCAACTCACCTTTACCCTTAAGCAAGCATAAGTTGGTTTTCTAAATTTGAGACCCTGTTCTGTTTTGTAATTCAGTTCCTGTGTAGCCAAGTTTACATTCCGTGTATTACTGATATCTTATGATGTTTCTTTTTCTGTGTGACTTATTTCAGTTAGAATCATCGTACCTGAATCCACTCATTATGCTGCTACGGGCCTGATGACATAGATTTCATTGCTGAGTGATACTGCATTGTACGTAAGTACCACAAGTTCTTTATCCATTTTTCACTTTCTGTAATATTGAACTTGTACGGTAAACGAGGTTCTTGTAAACAGAGGCGTCCCAAACTTTGGGGTGGCTGTGTCTTTTTGATTTTAATTTCCCTAAGCTATAGGACCATAAGTGGAAGTGCCCTAGGCTCTGTTGCTTTGTTTTTTAGATGTTTCAGGAAACACCATACACTTCTCCCGAGTGTCTGTTGGCAATTTACATCCCTCCCATCAGCATAACAAGGCTCCCAGTTCTCCATGGCCTGTCCTGCCTTTCTGGATTTTACACTTTTTTCAGATGTCCCTTTTGACCGGGGGGAAGTGAGACTTCATTGTAGTGCAGATTTCCTTTGCAAGCTTGCTTGGTTGGCCAAAAAGGGCGTATGCGTTTTTTCCTGAATATATTCAGGAAAAAACGCATACGCCCTTTTTCGCCAAGGGCATCATTGTGGACGTTCTGCCTCTTTTCCTATGCTTTCAATGCAATTCCAGTCTACCTCCTGAAATCGGTTTCCTGCAATTCTGCCCTGCTTTCAAGTCCTCTTGGCAGCCTTACTTCAGTATATTTTTGGACGATAGCTGTCATTTATAACTCTGCAGGTTTGTGAATTACAGTGCCCCTGAGCTCCTTTCTTCAACTCGCTTTCTTTTGAGCTGGCCGCAACACCGCAGAATGGCTTCAGGCCCTAATCTGGTTCCGGCACGGCACGCTGAGCCTTTGGTTAATTCCTCTTCCTGGTGGGAAATGAGAGTTAAATTTGCCCGTCCAGACACCTCCAGCTAGTCTCTCATTGGTTCTCGCTATTCCTGTTCATGTTGCGCAGAAATTGGAAACTGGGCCAAACAGGAGGTTAAAGGGACTGACTCTCCAAGTGGGGAGAGTGTTAGTAAAGCGTCTGGAATGTTGCACTGAAGTACCAGGGTACGAAAACTGAGACATATTTGAACACGTCTCCCACTCACATGGTTGATCATACTCTGGGTTCCACATGCATGTTTTAGCTGAAGGAAGAATACCTTAAAACTGGGTAGTTGAAACCCGTGGAATGGGTACCATGCAATATGACTTCAAAGGGTCTTCATTAGCTCACCGAACCTCTCCAATCCTATCACTGCTGCGTTTATGCCCCTGTACACATGCTTGATTCTCTTTCGGAGACATAGCAATCCATAGGTTTTAAGATACTTACTAGTCAGGTACATACTTAGGCGTTTAATTTGGGGTGTTGAGTCCATTTCGTTGAGCAAGGAGTAGCTCTTGTCTATTCCATATTTGGCTTAAGGAACTTTATCTGTGCTCATTTCAATCTCTGGTTTTATGCAGCACCCCAACTCACCTTTCCCCTTAAGCAAGCATAAGTTGGTTTTCTGAATTTGAGACCCTGTTCTGTTTTGGAATACAGTTCCTGTGTAGCCAAGTTTACATTCCTGTATTAGTGATATCTTATGATGTTTCTTTTTCTGTGTGACTTATTTCAGTTAGAATCATCGTACCTGAATCCACTCATTATGCTGCTACGGGCCTGATGACATAGATTTCATTGCTGAGTGATACTGCATTGTACGTAAGTACCACAAGTTCTTTATCCATTTTTCACTTTCTGTAATATTGAACTTGTACGGTAAACGAGGTTCTTGTAAACAGAGGCGTCCCAAACTTTGGGGTGGCTGTGTCTTTTTGATTTTAATTTCCCTAAGCTATAGGACCATAAGTGGAAGTGCCCTAGGCTCTGTTGCTTTGTTTTTTAGATGTTTCAGGAAACACCATACAATTCTCCCGAGTGTCTGTTGGCAATTTACATCCCGCCCATCAGCATAACAAGGCTCCCAGTTCTCCATGGCCTGTCCTGCCTTTCTGGATTTTACACTTTTTTCAGATGGCCCTTTTGACCGGGGGGAAGTGAGACTTCATTGTAGTGCAGATTTCCTTTGCAAGCTTGCTTGGTTGGCCAAAAAGGGCGTATGCGTTTTTTCCTGAATATATTCAGGAAAAAACGCATACGCCCTTTTTGGCCAAGTGCATCATTGTGGACATTCTGCCTCTTTTCCTATGCTTTCAATGCAATTCCAGTCTACCTCCTGAAATCGGTTTCCTGCAATTCTGCCCCGCTTTCAAGTCCTCTTGGCAGCCTTACTTCAGTATATTTTTGGACGATAGCTGTCATTTATAACTCTGCAGGTTTGTGAATTACAGTGCCCCTGAGCTCCTTTCTTCAACTCGCTTTCTTGTGACCTGGCCGCAACACCGCAGGATGGCTTCAGGCTCTAATCTGGTTCCGGCACGGCACGCTGAGCCTTTGGTTATTTCCTCTTCCTGGTGGGAAATGAGAGTTAAATTTGCCCGTCCAGACACCTCCAGCTAGTCTCTCATTGGTTCTCACTATTCCTGTTCATCTTCCGCAGAAATTGCAAACTGGGCCAAACAGGAGGTTAAAGGGACTGACTCTCCAAGATGGGAGAGTGTTAGTAAAGCGTCTGGAATGTTGCACCCGAGTACCAGGGGAGGAAAACTGAGACATATTTGAACACGTCTCCCGATCACATGGTTGATCATACTCTAGGTTCCACATGCATGTTTTAGCTGAAGGAAGAATACCTTAAACCTGGGTAGTTGAAACCCGTGGAATGGGTACCATGCAATATGACTTCAAAGGGTCTTCATTTGCTCACCAAACCTCTCCAATCCTATCACTGCTGCGTTTATGCCCCTGTACACATGCTTGATTCTCTTTCGGAGACATAGCAATCCATAGGTTTTAAGATACTTACTAGTCAGGTACATTCTTAGGCGTTTAATTTGGGGTGTTGAGTCCATTTCGTTGAGCAAGGAGTAGTTCTTGTCTATTCCATATTTGGCTTAAGGAACTTTATCTGTGCTCATTTCAATCTCTGGTTTTATGCAGCACCCCAACTCACCTTTCCCCTTAAGCAAGCATAAGTTGGTTTTCTAAATTTGAGACCCTGTTCTGTTCTGTAATTCAGTTCCTGTGTAGCCAAGTTTACATTCTGTGTATTACTGATATCTTATGATGTTTCTTTTTCTGTGTGACTTATTTCAGTTAGAATCATCATACCTGAATCCACTCATTGTGCTGCTAGGGCCTGATGACATAGATTTCATTGCTGAGTGATATTGCTTTGTAAGTAAATACCACAAATTCTTTATCCATTTTTCATTTTCTGCGATGTTGAACTTCTACTGTAAACGAGGTTCTTGGAAACAGAGCCGTTCCAAACTTCGGGGTGGCTGTGTCTTTTTGATTTTAATTTCCCTGAGCTATAGGACCAGAAGTGGAAGTGCCCTAGGCTCTGTTGCTTTGTTTTTCAGATGTTTCAGGAAACACCATACACTTCTCCCGAGTGTCTGTTGGCAATTTACATCCCGCCCATCAGCATAACAAGTCTCCCAGTTCTCCATGGCCTGTCCTGCCTTTCTGGATTTTACACTTTTTTCAGATGGCCCTTTTGACCGGGGGGAAGTGAGACTTCATTGTAGTGCAGATTTCCTTTGCAAGCTTGCTTGGTTGGCCAAAAAGGGCGTATGCGTTTTTTCCTGAATATATTCAGGAAAAAACGCATACGCCCTTTTTGGCCAAGTGCATCATTGTGGACGTTCTGCCTCTTTTCCTATGCTTTCAATGCACTTCCAGTCTACCTCCTGAAATCGGTTTCCTGCAATTCTGCCCCGCTTTCAAGTCCTCTTGCCAGCCTTACTTCAGTATATTTTTGGACGATAGCTGTCATTTATAACTCTGCAGGTTTGTGAATTACAGTGCCCCTGAGCTCCTTTCTTCAACTCGCTTTCTTTTGAGCTGGCCGCGACACCGCAGGATGCCTTCAGGCTCTAATCTGGTTCCGGCACGACACGCTGAGCCTTTGGTTATTTCCTCTTCCTGGTGGGAAATGAGAGTTAAATTTGCCCGTCCAGACACCTCCAGCTAGTCTCTCATTGGTTCTCGCTATTCCTGTTCATCTTCCGCAGAAATTGCAAACTGGGCCAAACAGGAGGTTAAAGGCGCTGACTCTCCAAGTGGGGAGAGTGTTAGTAAAGCGTCTGGAATGTTGCACCCGAGTACCAGGGAGGAAAACTGAGACATATTTGAACACGTCTCCCGTTCACACGGTTGATCATACTCTGGGTTCCACATGCATGTTTTAGCTGAAGGAAGAATTCCTTAAACCTGGAGAGTTGAGACCCGTGGAATGGGTACCATGCAATATGACTTCAAAGGGTCTTCATTTGCTCACCGAACCTCTCCAATCCTATCACTGCTGCGTTTATGCCCCTGTACACACGCTTGATTCTCTTTTGGAGACATAGCAATCCATAGGTTTTAAGATACTTACTAGTCAGGTACATTCTTAGGCGTTTAATATGGGGTGTTGAGTCCATTTCGTTGAGCAAGGAGCAGCTCTTGTCTATTCCATATTTGGCTTAAGAAACTTTATCTGTGCTCATTTCAATCTCTGGTTTTATGCAGCACCCCAACTCACCTTTCCCCTTAAGCAAGCATAAGTTGGTTTTCTAAATATGAGACCATGTTCTGTTTTGGAATTCAGTTCCTGTGTAGCCAAGTTTACATTCCGTGTATTACTGATATCTTATGATGTTTCTTTTTCTGTGTGACTTATTTCAGTTAGAATCATCATACCTGAATCCACTCATTGTGCTGCTAAGGGCCTGATGACATAGATTTCATTGCTGAGTGATATTGCTTTGTAAGTAAATACCACAACTTCTTTATCCATTTTTTACTTTCTGCGATGTTGAACTTGTACTGTAAACGAGGTTCTTGTAAACAGACGTGTCCCAAACTTTGGGGTGGCTGTGTCTTTTTGATTTTAATTTCCCTAAGCTATAGGACCATAAGTGGAAGTACCCTAGGCTCTGTTGCTTTGTTTTTTAGATGTTTCAGGAAACACCATACACTTCTCCCGAGTGTCTGTTGGCAATTTACATCCCGCCCATCAGCATAACAAGGCTCCCAGTTCTCCATGGCCTGTCCTGCCTTTCTGGATTTTACACTTTTTTCAGATGGCCCTTTTGACCGGGGGGAAGTGAGACTTCATTGTAGTGCAGATTTCCTTTGCAAGCTTGCTTGGTTGGCCAAAAAGTGCGTATGCGTTTTTTCCTGAATATATTCAGGAAAAAATACATACAACCTTTTTGGCCAAGTGCATCATTGTGGACGTTCTGCCTCTTTTCCTATGCTTTCAATGCAATTCCAGTCTACCTCCTGAAATCAGTTTCCTGCAATTCTGCCCCGCTTTCAAGTCTTCTTGGCAGCCTTACTTCAGTATATTTTTGGACGATAGCTGTCATTTATAACTCTGCAGGTTTGTGAATTACAGTGTCCCTGAGCTCCTTTCTTCAACTCGCTTTCTTTTGAGCTGGCCGCAACACCGCAGGATGGCTTCAGGCTCTAATCTGGTTCCGGCACGGCACGCTGAGCCTTTGGTTAATTCCTCTTCCTGGTGGGAAATGAGAGTTAAATTTGCCCGTCCAGACACCTCCAGCTAGTCTCTCATTGGTTCTCGCTATTCCTGTTCATCTTCCGCAGAAATTGCAAACTGGGCCAAACAGGAGGTTAAAGGGACTGACTCTCTAAGTCAGCAGAGTGTTAGTAAAGCGTCTGGAATGTTGCACTGAAGTACCAGGGTACGAAAACTGAGACATATTTGAACACGTCTCCCACTCACATGGTTGATCATACTCTGGGTTCCACATGCATGTTTTAGCTGAAGGAAGAATACCTTAAACCTGGGTAGTTGAAACCCGTGGAATGGGTACCATGCAATATGACTTCACAGGGTCTTCATTTGCTCACCGAACCTCTCCAATCCTATCACTGCTGCGTTTATGCCCCTGTACACACGCTTGATTCTCTTTTGGAGACATAGCAATCCATAGGTTTTAAGATACTTACTAGTCAGGTACATACTTAGGCGTTTAATTTGGGGTGTTGAGTCCATTTCGTTGAGCAAGGAGTAGCTCTTGTCTATTCCATATTTGGCTTAAGGAACTTTATCTGTGCTCATTTCAATCTCTGGTTTTATGCAGCACCCCAACTCACCTTTCCCCTTAAGCAAGCATAAGTTGGTTTTCTGAATTTGAGACCCTGTTCTGTTTTGGAATTCAGTTCCTGTGTAGCCAAGTTTACATTCCTGTATTAGTGATATCTTATGATGTTTCTTTTTCTGTGTGACTTATTTCAGTTAGAATCATCGTACCTGAATCCACTCATTATGCTGCTACGGGCCTGATGACATAGATTTCATTGCTGAGTGATACTGCATTGTACGTAAGTACCACAAGTTCTTTATCCATTTTTCATTTTCTGCGATGTTGAACTTCTACTGTAAACGAGGTTCTTGTAAACAGAGGCGTCCCAAACTTTGGGGTGGCTGTGTCTTTTTGATTTTAATTTCCCTAAGCTATAGGACCATAAGTGGAAGTGCCCTAGGCTCTGTTGCTTTGTTTTTTAGATGTTTCAGGAAACACCATACACTTCTCCCGAGTGTCTGTTCGCAATTTACATCCCGCCCATCAGCATAACAAGGCTCCCAGTTCTCCATGGCCTGTCCTGCCTTTCTGGATTTTACACTTTATTCAGATGGCCCTTTTGACCGTGGGGACGTGAGACTTCATTGTAGTGCAGATTTCCTTTGCAAGCTTGCTTGGTTGGCCAAAAAGGGCGTATGCGTTTTTTCCTGAATATATTCAGGAAAAAACGCATACGCCCTTTTTGGCCAAGTGCATCATTGTGGACGTTCTGCCTCTTTTCCTATGCTTTCAATGCAATTCCAGTCTACCTCCTGAAATCGGTTTCCTGCAATTCTGCCCCGCTTTCAAGTCCTCTTGGCAGCCTTACTTCAGTATATTTTTGGACGATAGCTGTCATTTATAACTCTGCAGGTTTGTGAATTACAGTGCCCCTGAGCTCCTTTCTTCAACTCGCTTTCTTTTGAGCTGGCCCCAACACCGCAGAATGGCTTCAGGCCCTAATCTGGTCCCGGCACGGCACGCTGAGCCTTTGGGTATTTCCTCTTCCTGGTGGGAAATGAGAGTTAAATTTGCCCGTCCAGACACCTCCAGCTAGTCTCTCATTGGTTTTCCCTATTCCTGTTCATCTTCCGCAGAAATTGCAAACTGGGCCAAACAGGAGGTTAAAGGCGCTGACTCTCCAAGTGGGGAGAGTGTTATTAAAGCGTCTGGAATGTTGCACCCGAGTACCAGGGGAGGAAAACTGAGACATATTTGAACACGTCTCCCGTTCACACGGTTGATCATACTCTGGGTTCCACATGCATGTTTTAGCTGAAGGAAAAATACCTTAAACCTGGAGAGTTGAGACCCGTGGAATGGGTACCATGCAATATGACTTCAAAGGGTCTTCATTTGCTCACCGAACCTCTCCAATCCTATCACTGCTGCATTTATGCCCCTGTACACACGCTTGATTCTCTTATGGAGACATAGAAGTCCATAGGTTTTAAGATACTTACTAGTCAGGTACATTCTTAGGCATTTAATTTGGGGTGTTGAGTCCATTTCGTTGAGCAAGGAGTAGCTCTTGTCTATTCCATATTTGGCTTAAGGAACTTTATCTGTGCTCATTTCAATCTCTGGTTTTATGCAGCACCCCAACTCACCTTTCCCCTTAAGCAAGCATAAGTTGGTTTTCTAAATTTTAGACCCTGTTCTGTTTTGGAATTCAGTTCCTGTGTAGCCAAGTTTACATTCCGTGTATTAGTGATATCTTATGATGTTTCTTTTTCTGTGTGACTTATTTCAGTTAGAATCATCGTACCTGAATCCACTCATTATGCTGCTACGGGCCTGATGACATAGATTTCATTGCTGAGAGATACTGCATTGTACATAAGTACCACAAGTTCTTTATCTATTTTTCACTTTCTGTAATATTGAACTTGTACGGTAAACGAGGTTCTTGTAAACAGAGGCGTCCCAAACTTTGGGGTGGCTGTGTCTTTTTGATTTTAATTTCCCTAAGCTATAGGACCATAAGTGGAAGTGCCCTAGGCTCTGTTGCTTTGTTTTTTAGATGTTTCAGGAAACACCATACACTTTTTCCGAGTGTCTGTTGGCAATTTACATCCCGCCCATCAGCATAACAAGGCTCCCAGTTCTCCATGGCCTGTCCTGCCTTTCTGGATTTTACACTTTTTTCAGATGGCCCTTTTGACAGGGGGGAAGTGAGACTTCATTGTAGTGCAGATTTCCTTTGCAAGCTTGCTTGGTTGGCCAAAAAGGGCGTATGCGTTTTTTCCTGAATATATTCAGGAAAAAACGCATACGCCCTTTTTCGCCAAGTGCATCATTGTGGACGTTCTGCCTCTTTTCCTATGCTTTCAATGCAATTCCAGTCTACCTCCTGAAATCAGTTTCCTGCAATTCTGCCCCGCTTTCAAGTCCTCTTGCCAGCCTTACTTCAGTATATTTTTGGACGATAGCTGTCATTTATAACTCTGCAGGTTTGTGAATTACAGTGCCCCTGAGCTCCTTTCTTCAACTCGCTTTCTTGTGAGCTGGCCGCAACACCGCAGGATGGCTTCAGGCCCTAATCTGGTTCCGGCACGGCACGCTGAGCCTTTTGTTAATTCCTCTTCCTGTTGGGAAATGAGAGTTAAATTTGCCCGTCCAGACACCTCCAGCTAGTCTCTCATTGGTTCTCGCTATTCCTGTTCATCTTCCGCAGAAATTGCAAACTGGGCCAAACAGGAGGTTAAAGGGACTGACTCTCCAAGTCGGGAGAGTGTTAGTAAAGCGTCTGGAATGTTGCACTGAAGTACCAGGTTACGAAAACTGAGACATATTTGAACACGTCTCCCGCTCACATGGTTGATCATACGCTGGGTTCCACATGCATGTTTTAGCTGAAGGAAGAATACCTTAAACCTGGGTAGTTGAAACCCGTGGAATGGGTACCATGCAATATGACTTCAAAGGGTCTTCGTTTGCTCACCGAACCTCTCCAATCCTATCACTGCTGCGTTTATGCCCCTGTACACATGCTTGATTCTCTTTTGGAGACATAGCAATCCATAGGTTTTAAGATACTTACTAGTCAGGTACATTCTTAGGCGTTTAATATGCGGTGTTGAGTCCATTTCGTTGAGCAAGGAGTAGCTCTTGTCTATTCCATATTTGGCTTAAGGAACTTTATCTGTGCTCATTTCAATCTCTGGTTTTATGCAGCACCCCAACTCACCTTTCCCCTTAAGCAAGCATAAGTTGGTTTTCTAAATTTGAGACCCTGTTCTGTTCTGTAATTCAGTTCCTGTGTAGCCAAGTTTACATTCCGTGTATTACTGATATCTTATGATGTTTCTTTTTCTGTGTGACTTATTTCAGTTAGAATCATCATACCTGAATCCACTCATTGTGCTGCTAAGTGTCTGATGACATAGATTTCATTGCTGAGTGATATTGCTTTGTAAGTAAATACCACAACTTCTTTATCCATTTTTCACTTTCTGCGATGTTGAACTTGTACTGTAAACGAGGTTCTTGTAAACAGAGGCGTCCCAAACTTTGGGGTGGCTGTGTCTTTTTGATTTTAATTTCCCTAAGCTACAGGACCATAAGTGGAAGTGCCCTAGGCTCTGTTGCTTTGTTTTTTAGATGTTTCAGGAAACACCATACACTTCTTCCGAGTGTCTGTTGGCAATTTACATCCCGCCCATCAGCATAACAAGGCTCCCAGTTCTCCATGGCCTGTCCTGCCTTTCTGGATTTTACACTTTTTTCAGATGGCCCTTTTGACCGGGGGGAAGTGAGACTTCATTGTAGTGCAGATTTCCTTTGCAAGCTTGCTTGGTTGGCCAAAAAGGGCGTATGCGTTGTTTCCTGAATATATTCAGGAAAAAACACATACGCACTTTTTGGCCAAGTGCATCATTGTGGACGTTCTGCCTCTTTTCCTATGCTTTCAATGCACTTCCAGTCTACCTCCTGAAATCGGTTTCCTGCAATTCTGCCCCGCTTTCAAGTCCTCTTGGCAGCCTTACTTCAGTATATTTTTGGACGATAGCTGTCATTTATAACTCTGCAGGTTTGTGAATTACAGTGCCCCTGAGCTCCTTTCTTCAACTCGCTTTCTTGTGACCTGGCCGCAACACCGCAGGATGGCTTCAGGCCCTAATCGGGTTCCGGCACGGCACGCTGAGCCTTTGGTTATTTCCTCTTCCTGGTGGGAAATGAGAGTTAAATTTGCCCGTGAGACACCTCCAGCTAGTCTCTCATTGGTTCTCCCTATTCCTGTTCATCTTCCGCAGAAATTGCAAACTGGGCCAAACAAGAGGTTAAAGGCACTGACTCTCCAAGTGGGGATAGTGTTAGTAAAGCGTCTGGAATGTTGCACCCGAGTACCAGGGGAGGAAAACTGAGACATATTTGAACACGTCTCCCGATCACATGGTTGATCATACTCTAGGTTCCACATGCATGTTTTAGCTTAAGGAAGAATACCTTAAACCTGGGTAGTTGAAACCCGTGGAATGGGTATCATGCAATATGACTTCAAAGGGTCTTCATTTGCTCACCAAACCTCTCCAATCCTATCACTGCTGCGTTTATGCCCCTGTACACATGCTTGATTCTCTTTCGGATACATAGCAATCCATAGGTTTTAAGATACTTACTAGTCAGGTACATTCTTAGGCGTTTAATTTGGGGTGTTGAGTCCATTTCGTTGAGCAAGGAGTAGCTCTTGTCTATTCCATATTTGGCTTAAGGAACTTTATCTGTGCTCATTTAAATCTCTGGTTTTATGTAGCACCCCAACTCACCTTTACCCTTAAGCAAGCATAAGTTGGTTTTCTAAATTTGAGACCCTGTTCTGTTTTGGAATTCAGTTCCTGTGTAGCCAAGTTTACATTCCGTGTATTAGTGATATCTTATGATGTTTCTTTTTCTGTGTGACTTATTTCAGTTAGAATCATCGTACCTGAATCCACTCATTATGCTGCTACGGGCCTGATGACATAGATTTCATTGCTGAGTGATACTGCATTGTACGTAAGTACCACAAGTTCTTTATGCATTTTTCACTTTCTGTAATATTGAACTTGTACGGTAAACGAGGTTCTTGTAAACAGAGGCGTCCCAAACTTTGGGGTGGCTGTGTCTTTTTGATTTTAATTTCCCTAAGCTATAGGACCATAAGTGGAAGTGCCCTAGGCTCTGTTGCTTTGTTTTTTAGATGTTTCAGGAAACACCATACACTTCTCCCGAGTGTCTGTTGGCAATTTACATCCCGCCCATCAGCATAACAAGGCTCCCAGTTCTCCATGGCCTGTCCTGCCTTTCTGGATTTTACACTTTTTTCAGATGGCCCTTTTGACCGGGGAGAAGTGAGACTTCATTGTAGTGCAGATTTCCTTTGCAAGCTTGCTTGGTTGGCCAAAAAGGGCGTATGCGTTTTTTCCTGAATATATTCAGGAAAAAACGCATACGCCCTTTTTGGCCAAGTGCATCATTGTGGACGTTCTGCCTCTTTTCCTATGCTTTCAATGCAATTCCAGTCTACCTCCTGAAATCGGTTTCGTGCAATTCTGCCCTGCTTTCAAGTCCTCTTGGCAGCCTTACTTCAGTATATTTTTGGACGATAGCTGTCATTTATAACTCTGCAGGTTTGTGAATTACAGTGCCCCTGAGCTCCTTTCTTCAACTCGCTTTCTTTTGAGCTGGCCGCAACACCGCAGAATGGCTTCAGGCCCTAATCTGGTTCCGGCACGGCACGCTGAGCCTTTGGTTAATTCCTCTTCCTGGTGGGAAATGAGAGTTAAATTTGCCCGTCCAGAAACCTCCAGCTAGTCTCTCATTGGTTCTCGCTATTCCTGTTCATCTTGCGTAGAAATTGGAAACTGGGCCAAACAGGAGGTTAAAGGGACTGACTCTCCAAGTGGGGAGAGTGTTAGTAAAGCGTCTGGAATGTTGCACTGAAGTATCAGGGTATGAAAAGTGAGACATATTTGAACACGTCTCCCACTCACATGGTTGATCATACTCTGGGTTCCACATGCATGTTTTAGCTGAAGGAAGAATACCTTAAACCTGGGTAGTTGAAACCCGTGGAATGGGTACCATGCAATATGACTTCAAAGGGTCTTCATTTGCTCACCGAACCTCTCCAATCCTATCACTGCTGCGTTTATGCCCCTGTACACACGCTTGATTCTCTTTTGGAGACATAGCAATCCATAGGTTTTAAGATACTTACTAGTCAGGTACATTCTTAGGCGTTTAATATGGGGTGTTGAGTCCATTTCGTTGAGCAAGGAGTAGCTCTTGTCTATTCCATATTTGGCTTAAGGAACTTTATCTGTGCTCATTTCAATCTCTGGTTTTATGCAGCACCCCAACTCACCTTTCCCCTTAAGCAAGCATAAGTTGGTTTTCTGAATTTGAGACCCTGTTCTGTTTTGGAATTCAGTTCCTGTGTAGCCAAGTTTACATTCCTGTATTAGTGATATCTTATGATGTTTCTTTTTCTGTGTGACTTATTTCAGTTAGAATCATCGTACCTGAATCCACTCATTATGCTGCTACGGGCCTGATGACATAGATTTCATTGCTGAGTGATACTGCATTGTACGTAAGTACCACAAGTTCTTTATCCATTTTTCACTTTCTGTAATATTGAACTTGTACGGTAAACGAGGTTCTTGTAAACAGAGGCGTCCCAAACTTTGGGGTGGCTGTGTCTTTTTGATTTTAATTTCCCTAAGCTATAGGACCATAAGTGGAAGTGCCCTAGGCTCTGTTGCTTTGTTTTTTAGATGTTTCAGGAAACACCATACACTTCTCCCGAGTGTCTGTTCGCAATTTACATCCCGCCCATCAGCATAACAAGGCTCCCAGTTCTCCATGGCCTGTCCTGCCTTTCTGGATTTTACACTTTTTTCAGATGGCCCTTTTGACCGGGGGGAAGTGAGACTTCATTGTAGTGCAGATTTCCTTTGCAAGCTTGCTTGGTTGGCCAAAAAGGGCGTATGCGTTTTTTCCTGAATATATTCAGGAAAAAACGCATACGCCCTTTTTGGCCAAGTGCATCATTGTGGACGTTCTGCCTCTTTTCCTATGCTTTCAATGCAATTCCAGTCTACCTCCTGAAATCGGTTTCCTGCAATTCTGCCCCGCTTTCAAGTCCTCTTGGCAGCCTTACTTCAGTATATTTTTGGACGATAGCTGTCATTTATAACTCTGCAGGTTTGTGAATTACAGTGCCCCTGAGCTCCTTTCTTCAACACGCTTTCTTTTGAGCTGGCCGCAACACCGCAGGATGGCTTCAGGCCCTAATCTGGTTCCGGCACGGCACGCTGAGCCTTTGGTTAATTCCTCTTCCTGGTTAGAAATGAGAGTTAAATTTGCCCGTCCAGACACCTCCAGCTAGTCTCTCATTGGTTCTCACTATTCCTGTTCATCTTCCGCAGAAATTGCAAACTGGGCCAAACAGGAGGTTAAAGGGACTGACTCTCCAAGTCGGGAGAGTGTTAGTAAAGCGTCTGGAATGTTGCACCCGAGTACCAGGGGAGGAAAACTGAGACATATTTGAACACGTCTCCCGATCACATGGTTGATCATACTCTAGGTTCCACATGCATGTTTTAGCTGAAGGAAGAATACCTTAAACCTGGGTAGTTGAAACCCGTGGAATGGGTACCATGCAATATGACTTCAAAGGGTCTTCATTTGCTCACCAAAACTCTCCAATCCTATCACTGCTGCGTTTATGCCCGTGTGCACACGCTTGATTCTCTTTCGGAGACATAGCAATCCATAGGTTTTAAGATACTTACTAGTCAGGTACATTCTTAGGCGTTTAATATGGGGTGTTGAGTCCATTTCGTTGAGCAAGGAGTAGCTCTTGTCTATTCCATATTTGGCTTAAGGAACTTTATCTGTGCTCATTTCAATCTCTGGTTTTATGCAGCCCCCCAACTCACCTTTCCCCTTAAGCAAGCATAAGTTGGTTTTCTGAATTTGAGACCCTGTTCTGTTTTGGAATTCAGTTCCTGTGTAGCCAAGTTTACATTCCTGTATTAGTGATATCTTATGATGTTTCTTTTTCTGTGTGACTTATTTCAGTTAGAATCATCGTACCTGAATCCACTCATTATGCTGCTACGGGCCTGATGACATAGATTTCATTGCTGAGTGATACTGCATTGTACGTAAGTACCACAAGTTCTTTATCCATTTTTCAATTTCTGTAATATTGAACTTGTACGGTAAACGATGTTCTTGTAAACAGAGGCGTCCCAAACTTTGGGGTGGCTGTGTCTTTTTGATTTTAATTTCCCTAATCTATAGGACCATAAGTGGAAGTGCCCTAGGCTCTGTTGCTTTGTTTTTTAGATGTTTCAGGAAACACCATACACTTCTCCCGAGTGTCTGTTGGCAATTTACATCCCGCCCATCAGCATAACAAGGCTCCCAGTTCTCCATGGCCTGTCCTGCCTTTCTGGATTTTACACTTTTCTCAGATGGCCCTTTTGACCGGGGGGAAGTGAGACTTCATTGTAGTGCAGATTTCCTTTGCAAGCTTGCTTGGTTGGCCAAAAAGGGCGTATGCGTTTTTTCCTGAATATATTCAGGAAAAAACGCATACGCCCTTTTTGGCCAAGTGCATCATTGTGGACGTTCTGCCTCTTTTCCTATGCTTTCAATGCAATTCCAGTCTACCTCCTGAAATCGGTTTCCTGCAATTCTGCCCTGCTTTCAAGTCCTCTTGGCAGCCTTACTTCAGTATATTTTTGGACGATAGCTGTCATTTATAACTCTGCAGGTTTGTGAATTACAGTGCCCCTGAGCTCCTTTCTTCAACTCGCTTTCTTTTGAGCTGGCCGCAACACCGCAGAATGGCTTCAGGCCCTAATCTGGTTCCGGCACGGCACGCTGAGCCTTTGGTTAATTCCTCTTCCTGGTGGGAAATGAGAGTTAAATTTGCCCGTCCAGACACCTCCAGCTAGTCTCTCATTGGTTCTCGCTATTCCTGTTCATCTTGCGCAGAAATTGGAAACTGGGCCAAACAGGAGGTTAAAGGGACTGACTCTCCAAGTGGGGAGAGTGTTAGTAAAGCGTCTGGAATGTTGCACTGAAGTACCAGGGTACGAAAACTGAGACATACTTGAACACGTCTCCCGATCACATGGTTGATCATACTCTAGGTTCCACATGCATGTTTTAGCTGAAGGAAGAATACCTTAAACATGGGTAGTTGAAAGCCGTGGAATGGGTACCATGCAATATGGCTTCAAAGGGTCTTCATTTGCTCACCGAACCTCTCCAATCCTATCACTGCTGCGTTTATGCCCCTGTACACATGCTTGATTCTCTTTCGGAGACATAGCAATCCATAGGTTTTAAGATACTTACTAGTCAGGTACATTCTTAGGCGTTTAATATGGGGTGTTGAGTCCATTTCGTTGAGCAAGGAGTAGCTCTTGTCTATTCCATATTTGGCTTAAGGAACTTTATCTGTGCTCATTTCAATCTCTGGTTTTATGCAGCACCCCAACTCACCTTTCCCCTTAAGCAAGCATAAGTTGGTTTTCTAAATTTGAAACCCTATTCTGTTTTGGAATTCAGTTCCTGTGTAGCCAAGTTTACATTCCGTATATTAGTGATATCTTATGATGTTTCTTTTTCTGTGTGACTCATTTCAGTTAGAATCATCATACCTGAATCCACTCATTGTGCTGCTAAGGGCCTGATGACATAGATTTCGTTGCTGAGTCATATTGCTTTGTAAGTAAATACCACAACTTCTTTATCCATTTTTCACTTTCTGCGATGTTGAACTTGTACTGTAAACGAGGTTCTTGTAAACAGAGGCGTCCCAAACTTTGGGGTGGCTGTGTCTTTTTGATTTTAATTTCCCTAAGCTATAGGACCATAAGTGGAAGTGCCCTAGGCTCTGTTGCTTTGTTTTTTAGATGTTTCAGGAAACACCATACACTTCTCCCGAGTGGCTGTTGGCAATTTACATCCCCCCCATCAGCATAACAAGGCTCCCAGTTCTCCATGGCCTGTCCTGCCTTTCTGGATTTTACACTTTTTTCAGATGGCCCTTTTGACCGGGGGGAAGTGAGACTTCATTGTAGTGCGGATTTCCTTTGCAAGCTTGCTTGGTTGGCCAAAAAGGGCGTATGCGTTTTTTCCTGAATATATTCAGGAAAAAATGCATACGCCCTTTTTGGCCAAGTGCATCATTGTGGACGTTCTGCCTCTTTTCCTATGCTTTCAATGCAATTCCAGTCTACCTCCTGAAATCGGTTTCCTGCAATTCTGCCCCGCTTTCAAGGCCTCTTGGCAGCCTTACTTCAGTATATTTTTGGACGATAGCTGTCATTTATAACTCTGCAGGTTTGTGAATTACAGTGCCCCTGAGCTCCTTTCTTCAACTCGCTTTCTTTTGAGCTGGCCGCAACACCGCAGGATGGCTTCAGGCTCTAATCTGGTTCCGACACGGCACGCTGAGCCTTTGGTTATTTCCTCTTCCTGGTGGGAAATAAGAGTTAAATTTGCCCGTCCAGACACCTCCAGCTAGTCTCTCATTGGTTCTCCCTATTCCTGTTCATCTTCCGCAGAAATTGCAAACTGGGCCAAACAGGAGGTTAAAGGCGCTGACTCTCCAAGTGGGGAGAGTGTTAGTAAAGCGTCTGGAATGTTGCACCCGAGTACCAGGGTACGAAAATTGAGACATATTTGAACACGTCTCCCGTTCACACGGTTGATCATACTCTGGGTTCCACATGCATGTTTTAGCTGAAGGAAGAATACCTTAAACCTGGAGAGTTGAGACCCGTGGAATGGTTACCATGCAATATGACTTCAAAGGGTCTTCATTTGCTCACCGAACCTCTCCAATCCTATCACTGCTGCGTTTATGCCCCTGTACACACGCTTGATTCTCTTTTGGAGACATAGCAATCCATAGGTTTTAAGATACTTACTAGTCAGGTACATTCTTAGGCGTTTAATATGGGGTGTTGAGTCCATTTCGTTGAGCAAGGAGTAGCTCTTGTCTATTCCATATTTGGCTTAAGGAACTTTATCTGTGCTCATTTCAATCTCTGGTTTTATGCAGCACCCCAACTCACCTTTCCCCTTAAGCAAGCATAAGTTGGTTTTCTAAATTTGAGACCCTGTTCTGTTTTGGAATTCAGTTCCTGTGTAGCCAAGTTTACATTCCGTGTATTAGTGATATCTTATGATGTTTCTTTTTCTGTGTGACTTATTTCAGTTAGAATCATCGTACCTGAATCCACTCATTATGCTGCTACGGGCCTGATGACATAGATTTCATTGCTGAGTGATACTGCATTGTACGTAAGTACCACAAGTTCTTTATCCATTTTTCACTTTCTGTGATATTGAACTTGTACGGTAAACGAGGTTCTTGTAAACAGAGGCGTCCCAAATTTTGGGGTGGCTGTGTCTTTTTGATTTTAATTTCCCTAAGCTATAGGACCATAAGTGGAAGTGCCCTAGGCTCTGTTGCTTTGTTTTTAGATGTTTCAGGAAACACCATACACATCTCCCGAGTGTCTCTTGGCAATTTACATCCCGCCCATCAGCATAACAAGGGTCCCAGTTCTCCATGGCCTGTCCTGCCTTTCTGGATTTTACACTTTTTTCAGATGGCCCTTTTGACCGGGGGGAAGTGAGACTTCATTGTGCAGATTTCCTTTGCAAGTTTGCTTGGTTGGCCAAAAAGGGCGTATGCGTTTTCTCCTTAATATATTCAGGAAAAAACGCATACGCCCTTTTTGGCCAAGTGCATCATTGTGGACGTTCTACCTCTTTTCCTATGCTTTCAATGCAATTCCAGTCTACCTCCTGAAATCGGTTTCCTGCAATTCTCCCCGCTTTCAAGTCCTCTTGGCAGCCTTACTTCAGTATATTTTTGGACGATAGCTGTCATTTATAACTCTGCAGGTTTGTGAATTACAGTGGCCCTGAGCTCCTTTCTTCAATTCGCTTTCTTGTGACCTGGCCGCAACACTGCAGCATGGCTTCAGGCCCTAATCTGGTTCCGGCACGGCACGCTGAGCCTTTGGTTATTTCCTCTTCCTGGTGGGAAATGAGAGTTAAATTTGCCCGTCCAGACACCTCCAGCTAGTCTCTCATTGGTTCTCCCTATTCCTGTTCATCTTCCGCAGAAATTGCAAACTGGGCCAAACAGGAGGTTAAAGGGACTGACTCTCCAAGTCGGGAGAGTGTTAGTAAAGCGTCTGGAATGTTGCACCCGAGTACCAGGGTATGAAAACTGAGACATATTTGAACACGTCTCCCGATCACATGGTTGATCATACTCTAGGTTCCACATGCATGTTTTAGCTGAAGGAAGAATACCTTAAACCTGGGTAGTTGAAACCCGTGGAATGGGTACCATGCAATATGACTTCAAAGGGTCTTCATTTGCTCACCGAACCTCTCCAATCCTATCACTGCTGCGTTTATGCCCCTGTACACATGCTTGATTCTCTTTCGGAGACATAGCAATCCATAGGTTTTAAGATACTTACTAGTCAGGTACATTCTTAGGCGTTTAATATGCGGTGTTGAGTCCATTTCGTTGAGCAAGGAGTAGCTCTTGTCTATTCCATATTTGGCTTAAGGAACTTTATCTGTGCTCATTTCAATCTCTGGTTTTATGCAGCACCCCAACTCACCTTTCCCCTTAAGCAAGCATAAGTTGGTTTTCTAAATTTGAGACCCTGTTCTGTTTTGGAATTCAGTTCCTGTGTGGCCAAGTTTCATTCCGTGCATTAGTGATATCTTATGATGTTTCTTTTTCTGTGTGACTTATTTCAGTTAGAATCATCGTACCTGAATCCACTCATTATGCTGCTACGGGCCTGATGACATAGATTTCATTGCTGAGTGATACTGCATTGTACGTAAGTACCACAAGTTCTTTATCCATTTTTCACTTTCTGTGATATTGAACTTGTACGGTAAACGAGGTTCTTGTAAACAGAGGCGTCCCAAACTTTGGGGTGGCTGTGTCTTTTTGATTTTAATTTCCCTAAGCTATAGGACCATAAGTGGAAGTGCCCTAGGCTCTGTTGCTTTGTTTTTAGATGTTTGAGGAAACACCATACACATCTCCCGAGTGTCTGTTGGCAATTTCCATCCCGCCCATCAGCATAACAAGGCTCCCAGTTCTCCATGGCCTGTCCTGCCTTTCTGGATTTTACACTTTTTTCAGATGGCCCTTTTGACCGGGGGGAAGTGAGACTTCATTTTAGTGCGGATTTCCTTTGCAAGTTTGCTTGGTTGGCCAAAAAGGGCGTATGCGTTTTTTCCTGCATATATTCAGGAGAAAATGCATACGCCCTTTTTGGCCAAGTGCATCATTGTGGACGTTCTGCCTCTTTTCCTATGCTTTCAATGCAATTCCAGTCTACCTCCTGAAATCGGTTTCCTGCAATTCTGCCCCGCGTTCAAGTCCTCTTGGCAGCTTTACTTCAGTGTATTTTTGGACGATAGCTGTCATTTATAACTCTGCAGGTTTGTGAATTACAGTGCCCCTGAGCTCCTTTCTTCAACTCGCTTTCTTTTGAGCTGGCCGCAACACCGCAGGATGGCTTCAGGCCCTAATCTGGTTCCGGCACGGCACGCTGAGCCTTTGGTTATTTCCTCTTCCTGGTGGGAAATGAGAGTTAAATTTGCCCGTCCAGACACCTCCAGCTAGTCTCTCATTGGTTCTCGCTATTCCTGTTCATCTTCCGCAGAAATTGCAAACTGGGCCAAACAGGAGGTTAAAGGCGCTGACTCTCCAACTCGGGAGAGTGTTAGTAAAGCGTCTGGAATGTTGCACCCGAGTACCAGGGTACGAAAACTGAGACATATTTGAACACGTCTCCCAATCACATGGTTGATCATACTCTAGGTTCCACATGCATGTTTTAGCTGAAGGAAGAATACCTTAAACCTGGGTAGTTGAAACCCGTGGAATGGGTACCATGCAATATGACTTCAAAGGGTCTTCATTTGCTCACCGAACCTCTCCAATCCTATCACTGCTGCGTTTATGCCCCTGTACACATGCTTGATTCTCTTTCGGAGACATAGCAATCCATAGGTTTTAAGATACTTACTAGTCAGGTACATTCTTAGGCGTTTAATATGGGGTGTTGAGTCCATTTCGTTGAGCAAGGAGTAGCTCTTGTCTATTCCATATTTGGCTTAAGGAACTTTATCTGTGCTCATTTCAATCTCTGGTTTTATGCAGCACCCCAACTCACCTTTCCCCTTAAGCAAGCATAAGTTGGTTTTCTAAATTTGAGACCCTGTTGTGTTTTGGAATTCAGTTCCTGTGTAGCCAAGTTTACATTCCGTGTATTACTGATATCTTATGATGTTTCTTTTTCTGTGTGACTTATTTCAGTTAGAATCATCATACCTGAATCCACTCATTGTGCTGCTAAGGGCCTGATGACATAGATTTCATTGCTGAGTGATATTGCTTTGTAAGTAAATACCACAACTTCTTTATCCATTTTTCACTTTCTGCGATGTTGAACTTGTACTGTAAACGAGGTTCTTGTAAACAGAGGCGTCCCAAACTTTGGGGTGGCTGTGTCTTTTTGATTTTAATTTCCCTGAGCTATAGGACCATAAGTGGAAGTGCCCTAGGCTCTGTTGCTTTGTTTTTTAGATGTTTCAGGAAACACCATACACTTCTCCCGAGTGTCTGTTGGCAATTTACATCCCGCCCATCAGCATAACAAGGCTCCCAGTTCTCCATGGCCTGTCCTGCCTTTCTGGATTTTACACTTTTTTCAGATGGCCCTTTTGACCGTGGGGAAGTGAGACTTCATTGTAGTGCAGATTTCCTTTGCAAGCTTGCTTGGTTGGCCAAAAAGGGCGTATGCGTTTTTTCCTGAATATATTCAGGAAAAAACGCATACCTCCTTTTTGGCCAAGTGCATCATTGTGGACGTTCTGCCTCTTTTTCTATGCTTTCAATGCAATTCCAGTCTACCTCCTGAAATCGGTTTCCTGCAATTCTGCCCCGCTTTCAAGTCCTCTTGGCAGCCTTACTTCAGTATATTTTTGGACGATAGCTGTCATTTATAACTCTGCAGGTTTGTGAATTACAGTGCCCCTGAGCTCCTTTCTTCAACTCGCTTTCTTTTTTGCTGGCCGCAACACCGCAGGATGGCTTCAGGTCCTAATCTGGTTCTGGCATGGCACGCTGAGCCTTTGGTTATTTCCTCTTCCTGGTGGGAAATGAGAGTTAAATTTCCCGTCCAGACACCTCCAGCTAGTCTCTCATTGGTTCTCGCTATTCCTGTTCATCTTCCGCAGAAATTGCAAACTGGGCCAAACAGGAGGTTAAAGGGACTGACTCTCCAAGTCAGGAGAGTGTTAGTAAAGCATTTGGAATGTTGCACCCGAGTACCAGGGTACGAAACCTGAGACATATTTGAACACGTCTCCCGTTCACATGGTTGATCATACTCTGGATTCCACATGCATGATTTAGCTGTAGGAAGAATACCTTAAACCTGGGTAGTTGAAACCCGTGGAATGGGGACCATGCAATATGACTTCAAAGGGTCTTCATTTGCTCACCGAACCTCTCCAATCCTATCACTGCTGCGTTTATGCCCCTGTACACACGCTTGATTCTCTTTCGGAGACATAGCAATCCATAGGTTTTAAGATACTTACTAGTCAGGTACATTCTTAGGCGTTTAATATGGGGTGTTGAGTCCATTTCGTTGAGCAAGGAGTAGCTCTTGTCTATTCCATATTTGGCTTAAGGAACTTTATCTGTGCTCATTTCAATCTCTGGTTTTATGCAGCACCCCAACTCACCTTTCCCCTTAAGCAAGCCTAAGTTGGTTTTCTAAATTTGAGACCCTGTTCTGTTCTGTAATTCAGTTCCTGTGTAGCCAAGTTTACATTCCGTGTATTACTGATATCTTATGATGTTTCTTTTTCTGTGTGACTTATTTTAGTTAGAATCATCATACCTGAATCCACTCATTGTGCTGCTAAGGGCCTGATGACATAGATTTCATTGCTGAGTGATATTGCTTTGTAAGTAAATACCACAACTTCTTTATCCATTTTTCACTTTCTGCGATGTTGAACTTGTACTGTAAACGAGGTTCTTGTAAACAGAGCCGTTCCAAACTTTGGGGTGGCTGTCTCTTTTTGATTTTAATTTCCCTAAGCTATAGGACCATAAGTGGAAGTGCCCTAGGCTCTGTTGCTTTGTTTTTTAGATGTTTCAGGAAACACCATACACTTCTCCCGAGTGTCTGTTGGCAATTTACATCCCGCCCATCAGCATAACAAGGCTCCCAGTTCTCCATGGCCTGTCCTGCCTTTCTGGATTTTACACTTTTTTCAGATGGCCCTTTTGACCGGGGGGAAGTGAGACTTCATTGTAGTGCAGATTTCCTTTGCAAGCTTGCTTGGCTGGCCAAAAAGGGCGTATGCGTTTTTTCCTGAATATATTCAGGAAAAAACGCATACGCCCTTTTTGGCCAAGTGCATCATTGTGGACGTTCTGCCTCTTTTCCTATGCTTTCAATGCAATACCAGTCTACCTCCTGAAATCGGTTTCCTGCAATTCTGCCCCGCTTTCAAGTCCTCTTGGAAGCCTTACTTCAGTATATTTTTGGACGATAGCTGTCATTTATAACTCTGCAGGTTTGTGAATTACAGTGCCCCTGAGCTCCTTTCTTCAACTCGCTTTCTTTTGAGCTGGACGCAACACCGCAGGATGGCTTCAGGCCCTAATCTGGTTCCGGCACGGCACACTGAGCCTTTGGTTAATTCCTCTTCCTGGTGGGAAATGAGAGTTAAATTTGCCCGTCCAGACACCTCCAGCTAGTCTCTCATTGGTTCTCGCTATTCCTGTTCATCTTCCGCAGAAATTGCAAACTGGGCCAACCAGGAGGTTAAAGGCGCTGACTCTCCAAGTGGGGAGAGTGTTAGTAAAGCGTCTGGAATGTTGCACCCGAGTACCAGGGTACGAAAACTGAGACATATTTGAACACGTCTCCCGTTCACATGGTTGATCATACTCTGGATTCCACATGCATGATTTAGCTGTAGGAAGAATACCTTAAACCTGGGTAGTTGAAACCCTTGGAATGGGGACCATGCAATATGACTTCAAAGGGTCTTCATTTGCTCACCGAACCTCTCCAATCCTATCACTGCTGCGTTTATGCCCCTGTACACACGCTTGATTCTCTTTCGGAGACATAGCAATCCATAGGTTTTAAGATACTTACTACTCAGGTACATTCTTAGGTGTTTAATATGGGGTGTTGAGTCCATTTCGTTGAGCAAGGAGTAGCTCTTGTCTATTCCATATTTGGCTTAAGGAACTTTATTGTGCTCATTTCAATCTCTGGTTTTATGCAGCACCCCAACTCACCTTTCCCGTTAAGCAAGCATAAGTTGGTTTTCTAAATTTGAGACCCTGTTCTGTTCTGTAATTCAGTTCCTGTGTAGCCAAGTTTACATTCCGTGTATTACTGATATCTTATGATGTTTCTTTTTCTGTGTCACTTATTTCAGTTAGAATCATCGTAGTTGAATCCACTCATTGTGCTGCTAAGGGCCTGATGACATAGATTTCATTGCTGAGTGATATTGCTTTGTAAGTAAATACCACAACTTCTTTATCCATTTTTCACTTTCTGCGATGTTGAACTTGTACTGTAAACGAGGTTCTTGTAAACAGAGG